>NC_060178.1:84539397-84834397 GCF_021184085.1 Oncorhynchus gorbuscha | reverse complement strand
TAGGTGTGTGTTTGATACATTTTGATCATAGGTGTGTGTTTGATACATTTTGATCATAGGTGTGTGTTTGATACATTTTGATCATAGGTGTGTGTTTGATACATTTTGATCATAGGTGTGTGTTTGATACATTTTTATCATAGGTGTGTGTGATATATTTTAACTGCCTGGTTGATTTGTGCACTAGTAACAATTGGCCTTACCCCATAGAGGCTAGGGATGTGTCAAATTGAAAAAAAGGTTTTCCATAAAAACAATAAAGACATTTGATAAAATTCCATGTCAAATCCTATTGCGTGGTACGACCGCTAGGGTGCAAGTTTTACTGCAGTCATACAGTAGGCGGCATCTGGAATCTGCTCGGGTAGGTTAAATTTAGCTCTGAACACAACCGTTAAAAATTCTTAAGGTTCCTCCCCTTTTTTTCAAATGTTTGCCTAAAATGACATACCCAAATTTAACTGCCTGTAGCTCAGGACCTGAAGCAAGGATATGCATATTATTGATACCATTTTAAAGGAAAAACATTGAAGTTTGTGGAAATGTGAAATTAATATTGGTGAATATAACACATTAGATCTGGTAAAAGATAATACAAAGAAAAAAACTTGTTTTTTTTGTACCTTCATATGCAAGAGAAAGGCCATAATGTATTATTCCAGCCCACGCGCAATTTAGATTTGGTCCACTAGATGGCAGCAGTGTATGTGCAAAGTTTTAGACTGATCCAATAAATCATTGCATTTATGTTCAAAATGTTGTATCAAGACTGCCAAAATGTGCCTCATTTTGTTATTAATAACTTTTCAAGTTCATAACTGTGCACTCTCCTCAAACAATAACATGATATTATTTCACTGTAATAGCTACTGTAAATTGGACAGTGCAGTTTTATTAACAAGAATTTAAGCTTTCTGCCAATATCAGATATGTCTATGTCCTGGGAAATGTTCTTGTTACTTAAACCGTTATGCTAATCACATTAGCGCACATTAGCTCAACCGTCCCGAGGGTGGGACACCGATCTATAGAGGTTAAGAGGTTTTAATTCACTTTGACTCCAGTGTTCCTTCCATTTTTTATGTGCATTAGCGACTCACAACAAAAATATACATAGCCAAGTGATCACAGTTCTACCTACATTCTATTTACCCCAGTTATTTGTCTTGCACTCCATTTCGAACCGACTGCTCCCTACACACAGCTCCTATTAGGCCTATTGAAATGACTGCCTATAAAAACATACAGTGCCTTGTGAAAGTATTCGGCCTCCTTAAACTTTGCGACCTTTTGCCACATTTCAGGCTTCAAACATAAAGATATAAACCTGTATTTTTTTGTGAAGAATCAACAACAAGTGGGACACAATCATGAAGTGGAACGACATTTATTGGATATTTCAAACTTTTTTAACAAATCAAAAACTGAAAAATTGGGTGTGCAAAATTATTCAGCCCCTTTACTTTCAGTGCAGCAAACTCTCTCCAGATGTTCAGTGAGGATCTCTGAATGATCCAATGTTGACCTAAATGACTAATGATGATAAATACAATCCACCTGTGTGTAATCAAGTCTCCGTATAACTGCACCTGCACTGTGATAGTCTCAGAGGTCCGTTAAAAGCGCAGAGAGCATAATGAAGAACAAGGAACACACCAGGCAGGTCCGAGATACTGTTGTGAAGAAGTTTAAATCCGGATTTGGATACAAAAAGATTTCCCAAACTTTAAACATCCCAAGGAGCACTGTGCAAGCGATAATATTGAAATGCAAGGAGTATCAGACCACTGCAAATCTACCAAGGCCTGGCCGTCCCTCTAAACTTTCAGCTCATACAAGGAGAAGACTGATCAGAGATGCAGCCAAGAGACCCATGATCACTCTGGATAAACTGCAGAGATCTACAGCTGAGGTGGGAGACTCTGTCCATAGGACAACAATCAGTCGTATATTGCACAAATCTGGCCTTTATGGAAGAGTGGCAAGAAGAAAGCCATTTCTTAAAGATATCCATAAAAAGTGTTGTTTAAAGTTTGCCACAAGCCACCTGTGAGACACACCAAACATGTGGAAGAAGGTGTTCTGGTCAGATGAAACCAAAATTGAACTTTTTGGCAACAATGCAAAACGTTATGTTTGGCGTAAAAGCAACACACCTCATCACCCTGAATACACCATCCCCACTGTCAAACATGGTGGTGGCAGCATCATGGTTTGGGCCTGCTTTTCTTCAGCAGGGACAGGGAAGATGGTTAAAATTGATGGGAAGATGGATGGAGCCAAATACAGGACCATTCTGGAAGAAAACCTGATGGAGTCTGCAAAAGACCTGAGACTGGGACGGAGATTTGTCTTCCAACAAGACAATGATCCAAAACATAAAGCAAAATCTTCAATGGAATGGTTCAAAAATAAACATATCCAGATGTTTGAATGGCCAAGTCAAAGTCCAGACATGAATCCAATCGAGAATCTGTGGAAAGAACTGAAAATTGCTGTTCACAAATGCTCTCCATCCAACCTCACTGAGCTCGAGCTGTTTTGCAAGGAGGAATGGGAAAACATTTCAGTCTCTCGATGTGCAAAACTGATAGAGACATACCCCAAGCGACTTACAGCTGTAATCGCAGCAAAAGGTGGCGCTACAAAGTATTAACTTAAGGGGGCTGAATAATTTTGCACGCCCAATTTTTCAATTTTTGATTTGTTAAAAAAGTTTGAAATATCCAATAAATGTCGTTCCACTTCATGATTGTGTCCACTTGTTGTTGATTCTTCACAAAAAATACAGTTTTATATCTTTATGTTTGAAGCCTGAAATGTGGCAAAAGGTCGCAAAGTTCAAGGGGGCCGAATACTTTCGCAAGGCACTGTATATAACTGATGGGTTACACAAACAAAACTGCAGACAAGCTACATTCCTTGCCAAATCATGACAGTTTATCACTAATTCAAAATGTACTGGTTGATTAAAGCAGGGAAATATGTGTTCCAACTACGAGCTGCAGCTTTGGAATAATAAATGTGTCTCTTCTATTTTAAGCTTTTTGCTAATGGTCTCCAACAGGTCAATCGCTAGCTACCCGTAGCTTGCAGCACACCTATGAGTAACTCGCCAACCAATTCTGAAAGTACATGCAATTTTCAAGTGTTACAGCGCAAACTGTCAAAAACAAATTTCACAAGTATCAGAGCCAATTAATGCTTGATCCAACAATGTGGTCGGAGGCACCATATGAATGGTGGGATGCAATTGCACATCTCAGAAGGCACGCAGAGGCCAAATTGAGCTCCATACCGCATCACTGTGCACCTCTCAAATGTTTTAACAATGCAGAACACAAACTCACTTCCTTGACAACTTTCTTCACAACAGCTCTGCGCTGCTCGGTGATGTGCAAGAAGTATGAATACCCTGACTTCTGCAGAGGCCATATCACCATAAATGCTGCACGGCTAATGTAGATGTCAGATTGATCATGCGGTGCCTTTCAGACACCTCAAGCTCCAGCTACTATCTAATCAAGGCAAAGTTGACATTATCCCACCCCTGGTTAGCCACTATTGGCTTAAAAATCCAAACCTAACACAATCTCTGCCAATACATTTCCAGCATTATTGCCCTGTCTGTCTCTGTGGTGCGCGCTTTTGTCTATCACTATGTATGTAGCCAACCAGTTGATGTGATTACCATCTTGTGGGTTGACAGAAATACTAAGTGTTAACTGAGAAGTAGGCTTACAGTTGAAGTCGGAAATGTACATACACTTAGGTTGGAGTCATTAAAACTTGTTTTTCAACCACTCTACAAATGTACTGTTAACAAAGTATAGTTTTGGCAAGTCAGTTAGTACATCTACTGTGTGAATGACACAAGTAATTTTTCTAACAATTGTTTATAGACAGATTATTTCACTTATAATTTACTGTATCACAATTCCAGTGTGTCAGAAGTTTACATAAACTAAGTTGACTGTGCCTTTAAACAGCTTGGAAAATTCCAGAAAATGATGTCATGGCTTTAGAAGCTTCTAATAGGCTAATTGACATCATTTGAGTCAATTGGAGGTGTACCTGTGGATGTATTTCAAGGCCTACCTTCAAACTCACTGTCTCTTTGCTTGACATCAAGGGAAAATCAAAAGAAATCAGCCAAGACCTCAGGAAAATAATTGTAGCCCTTCAGTATTCTGGTTCATCCTTGGGAGCAACTTCTAAACGCCTGAAGGTACCACATTCATCTGTAACAACAATAGTACGCAAGTATAAACACCATGGGACCACGCAGCCGTCATACCGGAAGATGAACATACTTTGATGCGAAAAGTGCAAATCAATCCCAGAACAACAGCACAGGACCTTGTGAAGATGCTGGAGGAAACCGGTACCAAAGTATCTATATCCACAGTAAAACAAGTCCTATATCGACATAACCTGAAAGGCCGCTGAGCAAGGTAGAAGCCACTGTTCCAAAACTGCCATAGAAAAGCCAGACTACGGTTTGCAACTGCACATGGGGACAAAGATTGTACTTTTTGTAGAAATGTCCTCAGGTCTGATGAAACAAAAATAGAACTGTTTGGCCATAATGACCATCGTTATGTTTGGAAGAAAAAGGGGGAGGCTTGCAAGCCAAAGAACACCATCCTAACCGTGAAGCACAGGGGTGGCAGCATCATGTTGTGGGGGTGCTTTGCTGCAGGAGGGACTGGTGCACTTCACAAAATGGATGGCATCATGAGGCAGGAAAATGATGTGGATATATTGACGCAACATCTCAAGACATCAGTCCGGAAGTTAAAGCTTGGTCGCAAATGGGTCTTCCAAATTGACAATGACTCCAAGCATACTTCCAAAGTTGTGGCAAAATGGCTTAATGACAACAAAGTCAAGGTATTGGAGTGGCCATCACAAAGCCCTGACCTCTACCCTCTAGAAGATTTGTGGGCAGAACTGAAAAAGTGTGTGCGTGCAAGGAGGCCTACAAACCTGACTCAGTTACACCAGCTCTGTCAGGAGGAATGGGCCAAAAATCACCCAACTTATTGTAGAAGGCTACCCGAAACGTTTGACCCAGGTTAAACTATTTAAAGGCAATGCTACCAAATACTAATTGAGTGTATGTAAACTTCTGACCCACTGGGAATGTGATGAAAGAAAGAAAAGCTGAAATAAATCATTCGCTCTACTATTATTATTATTTCACATTCTTAAAATAAAGTGGTGATCCTAACTGACCTAAAACATTGAATTATTACTAGGATTAAATGTCAGGACTTGTGAAAAACAGAGTTTAAATGTATTTGGCTAAGGTGTATGTAAACTTCCAACTTCAACTGTACCTGGCAGTACAGTATATCATGAGTAAGTATTTAATTTGTACCTACACTGAACAAAAATATAAATTCCCCATGTAAAGTGGTGGTCCAGTGTTTCCTGAGCCCAAATAAAAGATCACAGAAATGTTCCTTAAGTACAAAAAGTGTATTTCTCTCAAATGTTGAGCTTTTCTTTTTTTTGCCAAGATAATCCATTCACCTGACAGGTGTGGCATATCAAGAAGCTAATTAAAAAGCATGGTCATTACAAAGGTGCACCTTGTGCTGGGGACAATAAAAGGTCACTCTAAAATGTGCAGTTTTGTCACACAACACAATGCCACAGATGTCTCAAGTTTTGAGGGAGTGTGCAATTGGCAAGCTACCTCCAAAGTTGTTGTAGATAATTGTGTATTGTGTCGTGTGGGCAAGCTGTTTGCTGATGTCAACGTTGTGAACAGAGTGTCCCATGGTGGCGGTGGGGTTATGGTATGGGCAGGTATAAGCTACGGACAACAAACACAATTGCATTTTATCGAGGGCAATTTGAATGCACAGTGTACCGTGACGAGATACTGAGGCCCATTGTTGTTCCATTCATCTGCAGCGATCACCTCATGTGTCAGCATGGTAGTGCACAGCCCCATTTCACAAGGACCTGTACACAATTCCTGGAAGCAGAAAATTCCCCAGTTCTTCCATGGCCTGCATGCTCAGACATGTCACCCATTGAGCATGTTTGGGATGCTCTGGATCAAGGTGCATGACAGCTTGTTCCAGTTCCCGCCAATATCCAGCAAGTCCATGCTAAGGAGATTTGTTGTACTGCATGACCAAGTAGTGGTCACACCAGATATTGACTAGCTTTGTGATCCATGCCCCTTCTTTTTTTGAATGCATCTGTGACCAACAGATAAATATATCTGTATTCCCAGTCATGTGAAATCCATAGATTAGGGCCTAATGAAGTTATACATTGTTAAAACAAAAATGTTATTTTTGGTCTGAATGGAAAGCTAAGGTGAGCAATGAGGTAAAGGTTAAGGGTTAGAATCACATTTCAAGAAAAGGAATTGTAGAAATAGACGGGGTTTATGACTTTGTGACTGAGGTAACTAGTGACGACTAGGCACAACTCCAATATAAAATGTTTTTTCTCCAAGTTGCCAGTATGTCACAGGTCCTACTTATATCAGAACACTTGTAACAGCCTAATCATTACAAAACTTCTATTCGATCAAATAAGCTACACTTAGGAAATAAGCCAATTGACTCTCTCATTGACCTCACAGTTACAATATCCCTCTTGCTTCGCCTTTTCCTTTCTGGATCAACGATAATGGGTCATAACGAAAGTGGCTCACCTTTAGACAGGCATATTTCTATGGCAACGAATCCTTCAGAACTACCCTGTTCCAGGGCAGGCTAACTCACGACTACCTCCACTGACCCTGCATGAAATCACTGAGCCGTGATTTAAGGAACGTGAAGCTGGTTAGAAAACCCTGAATAGATCTAGCTTGTTTCGTAGAATACTCCTCGGCACTGGTACCAGGCTGTATCAACTAGCTACGTTTGCTCTAAGTACATTTAGCTAGCTAGCCAGCTGTGTTACCACCAGCTGTGTTACCACAATTTATTTTAGCTACAACTTGCTAAGAAAATCCAAACTCGCTAGGTGTTTGCAGACAGTAAGATACAGAAATGAATTGTGTAATTATAGAATGCTCATGGATATATATATATATTAATAAGCAAAGTGGAAAGCAGCATTGTTGTCACCAACATATTGTTGCATCTGCGGCATTGACCATGCAGACTATCACTGCAAGTGGTTGTGACCGGTTGAGTGAAAGGGGGCGGGGCTTGGTGTGTGTGGAAGGAGATAGGAGAGAGATGACTCAAGTAGCAAACAAATAAACTATAAAAACAGACATTACACACGGCAGAGTAGCGTAACACATTTAACAAACCAAACTTTGACACACACTTATACGAGGTGGAGTAAAAACCCAAACTGGTCCGTGCATCAATACCGGTATATAGTAAAATACGGTATACCACCTGAAGTGAGAGTGTGGTTATGGTTATTTAAAAGTCATGGATTTCTCTATATGATAGCTTGAGAGGAGAGGTGGACATGACGCTAGGGTTGAGGCTTGGGTTTTGGTTGAACACTAACCCTAGCATTTGAAGCTCATTACAACACCCAACACTGCCACTCAGAGGGAAAAATGTTTCTTATACTCTTCACTCTGCATTTTCAGAGAATCTTCCAACCACAACTTCAGCATTTCACCTGTAAGTAAACACAGGACCATTTTACTCCAATAGAAAAAGATTAGAGTAAATTCAGAGTTAAAGCTAACAGCTCTACTGGTAGGTAGTACAAAACGTAGACCCCATTGCTAACCACCCCGTACAGACAGTGATATCTCCCTGTGTGAGTGATGTGGTCAGCTAAAATGGTGTCAGCCATTTTAGCTGCCATCTTTCTCTATGCATTTATGCTGCGCTTGGGAGATTCCCTGGCTCTGGCATCTGCTGATTACCCCTACACACTAATCTATTCTCATAGCTTATTTATACTCGGTTCACTCTACCCCCACGGGTAAAAGCTTTTTAAATCACTTATCTTCATCAAGGGAAGAGAGAAGGAGAGAGTGAGACGAGGAGGAGGGGAGTGAAAAAAAGACTACTGGTGTTTCCTTTTCTTCCAGTTTTTTTATGCTTGTATTTTGCAGCTCATTCTTGCTAGTGGCTAAATGGCTGGAGGCCAGAGATACTGAGGGGAGGGTGTACGGGGTGTGTGTGTATGGGGGGGGGGGTAGTGCTGACAGTGTGTTTGTGAAGTGTGTGTGTGTTGAACAGGAGGAGTGCTGGGATTGAGCCAAGACAGGCCAGGATAGGACAGGGAATTGGTCAGGATCAAACACAGAGCTGCTTTACCAATCCAAGCCACAAGAGGGCAGAAGAAGACCTCTGCAAAACCAGGAGCCTATAGAAATGATTCAATGTTCTTACTGTCACAAAACAGTTATAACATTTCAAAATTGCTCTTATTTCTGTGTGTGTGTGTGTGTGTGTGTGTGTGTGTGTGTGTGTGTGTGTGTGTGTGTGTGTGTGTGTGTGTGTGTGTGTGTGTGTGTGTGTGTGTGTGTGTGTGTGTGTGTGTGTGTGTGTGTGTGTGTGTGTGTGTGTGTGTGTGTGTGTGTGTGTGTGTGTGTGTGTGTGTGTGTGTGTGTGTGTGTGTGTGTGTGTGTGTGTGTGTGTGTGTGTGTGTGTGTGCATGACTACTGCATGCATATGTGCCTATGTGGGCATAGAGAATGAGAGAGAGGGACAGAGAGAGGAAGTAGTAACTAAGAAGACATAATATTTGCTGTCTACAGGTTGGGTCTGGGTTTGGGTTGGTGTGCTTTGTTCTCCCAAGCACATTCCTCTGTGTCCACCGAGAAAGTTTGGCAGGTACACACCATCAAATAGCCAGGAGAAATAGAGACACACCCTATATAATACAGGCATACACACACACACACACACAACAACTAAACAAGCATGCAAAACCACCATATATCCCATGCACCCTATCACTCAAACAACAGAACATTATTTATTTGTCTTTTTAATGAATATGGTCCATATACATACTCAACTTGATCGTATCAAAACTGCTTTTAAACAATGCATAGTGGCTGAACAGCCTTAGTCAAACAGTCTACTATAGAAAACATGTATGTCTGCAGGCACTAAAACATTTTCTGGCAATTCTGGTCTCGGCTAAGTATTTCCTGGGATCTAATTCCAGACCAAATTCAATATCTGGCCTTTCTCCCTAGATCATCTTTTCATGTGATGGTTTGGTTTGAAAAGAGGCCCTTCAGAACCATGAGGGACAGTCAACTAAGACCCATGGATCGTTGGTAGAGCAAGAAAGCGTTGTGGGTTTGACTCCCATGGTGGACCAGTATGAAAATGTATGCACTCATTAAGTAGCTCTGGATAAGATCATCTACTAAAATATAAATGTTAAAAATGTGTGAGGGTTTGGTTTGCACAAGGACCGAACTAGGACCCATTGATTGGGAATAAGGGTTTGGTTTGGAACGGGGCCCAACTAGGACATAGGGTGTGAGGGTTTGTTTTGGTTTGGAACAAGGACCATCTAGGACACAGGGATAGGGTGTGGGGGTTTGGTTTGGAATGGGGCCTTGGCAGTTAACAGTGAGCTCTAGGGACGTCAACTCGTATACAAATATATTGGCCCTCTCCTATTCTCGCTATACACCAAGTCACTTGGCTCTGTCATAACCTCACATGGTCTCTCTTATCATTGCTATGCAGACGACACACAATTAATCTTCTCCTTTCCCCCTTCTGATGACCAGGTGGCGAATCGCATCTCTGCATGTCTGGCAGACATATCAGTGTGGATGACGGATCACCACCTCAAGCTGAACCTCGGCAAGACGGAGCTGCTCTTCCTCCCGGGGAAGGACTGCCCGTTCCATGATCTCGCCATCACGGTTGACAACTCCACTGTGTCCTCCTCCCAGAGCGCCAAGAACCTTGGTGTGATCCTGGACAACACCCTGTCGTTCTCAACTAACATCAAGGCGGTGGCCCGTTCCTGTAGGTTCATGCTCTACAACATCCGCAGAGTACGACCCTGCCTCACACAGGAAGCGGCGCAGGTCCTAATCCAGGCACTTGTCATCTCCCGTCTGGATTACTGCAACTCGCTGTTGGCTGGGCTCCCTGCCTGTGCCATTAAACCCCTTCAACTCATCCAGAACGCCGCAGCCGTCTGGTGTTCAACCTTCCCAAGTTCTCTCACGTCACCCCGCTCCTCCGTTCTCTCCACTGGCTTCCAGTTGAAGCTCGCATCCGCTACAAGACCATGGTGCTTGCCTACGGAGCTGTGGGGAACGGCACCTCAGTACCTCCAGGCTCTGATCAGGCCCTACACCCAAACAAGGGCACTGCGTTCATCCACCTCTGGCCTGCTCGCCTCCCTACCACTGAGGAAGTACAGCTCCCGCTCAGCCCAGTCAAAACTGTTCGCTGCCCTGGCCCCCCAATGGTGGAACAAACTCCCTCACGACGCCAGGACAGCGGAGTCAATCACCACCTTCCGGAGACACCTGAAACCCCACCTCTTTAAGGAATACCTAGGATAGGTTAAGTAATCCCTCTCACCCCACCCCCCCTAAGTTTTAGATGCACTATTGTTAAGTGACTGTCCCACTGGATGTCATAAGGTGAATGCACCAATTTGTAAGTCGCTCTGGATAAGAGCGTCTGCTAAATGACTTAAATGTAAATGTAAATGTAATATTTCTGAAACCACCTTGGACATTTTCAATGACTCAAGGTTTCATAGAAAGTGAATACTGGCTTGTGGAAAAATATTTTGTTTAAGATATTCATATTTTGGTAGATATTTCTACACCACTGAGGTCTAACACGTTTTTATTGACAATACATTATATTTAAAAAAACTAAAAACATAGTATATATCAAATACTTTGCACAACTCAATAATATATATATTGATTGTTGCTCAAATCTAAACAGCACCATTGAACAGTTAAAGCACCATGTAGTATTATTATTGTATATGTAACTGATTTTGCCCTATGCGATTATCATTTCCATTTTTGCTAAACCGATATTGTATCTTCAGTAAATCTGAGTCTATTGTTGTATTATGGAGACTGGGTTACATCCACACTGGACCAATGTTGTCAATATTGGCGCTGGGTTTTTTATTCAAATAATCAAAGGGCAACCCCACCCTAGTACAATAACTCCACAGACAGGGCTGACTACAGTCTACAAATGTCAGACAGACAACACTGCAGAAATGGAGTGACCTTTTCTATCTGAATGGAAAGAGGTTTGCTTCCAGGTTTTGAATGTCCACAGTCACTGAACAACCAGAATGCTTTGGCTCATTCACTTCTAGCACCTGTTGCTTTATCTTTATCTTTATCCAGGTTGTATGAAATGTTTTATAATATATGAAGTATACCTGTGTAGTTCATCCAGTCAGGGAATAAAGCCTGAATAACAAGATATAAAGTGCTCCATCTCCTGTTCACTGTGAATTGGTCTGTAATGGAGGTTTTTCCTGGGTAAGTCCTATCAATACCTGTTTTAGGATATGTTTACAGTGTAATTTAATAGCCATTTTGTGTAACTCAAAAAGATGTTCTATCGCTACATCTGCATTTGAAAGCTATGATGGGTGCTCTTAACCTAACATATGGTTTATCTGAGTGCAAACTTGGTAAGAATTATAATACTTTCCATCACACAAAATACATAATTCATAAAATGGTCTCCATCCCAAATGGCACCCTATTCCCTATTTAGTGCACTAATTTTCATCATGCTCCATAGGGTTCTGGTCAAAAGTAGTGCAAAATATAGGGAGTAGGGTGCCATTTGGGATGTACACTTAGTGCTGCCAGGGGACATGGAGTACTTTTTAAGGTTTACTGGCCAAATGGACATCAGTACAGCTATGTGATGGCTGCAGATGCAGGACACTTCTTCACACCCTCAAGGCACTTTAAACTCAACAACACAACAGTGACAATCTCGAATTCATTTTGTTTGGTTCCTGACAAAACATCCAAAAGATCCTCAATCTTTATTGGACTGTGTGGGCAACATGTTTTTGCTAGATTAAGACTTGGCTTGGTTTACTTCTCAAAATATATATTTTGCTATCTGGATTATGTTATATAAAATACATTTATTAAAAGACACAATAAGAATATTAAGGAGATATTCTACTATGAACTGTGAACCAATCACTCTTCTGATTGTGTCTCCATCTCGTTTCACACGTGTCCATAATATCACACAAGCCCACAACCCTGTCTACATCTCAAATAGCACCCTGTTCTCCCCTATATAGTACACTACTTTTGACCAGGGCCCATATGGCTCTGCTCAAAAGTAGTGCACTATATATGGAAAAGGGTGCCACCTGGGACATAGACGCATCCGTCCCCCTCCTCCTACCCCTCGCTCTTTGGCTTGATGAGGTGTCCATTGAAAGTGACGTAGGTATCAAAGTCATCGCTGAAGATGGCGTTCTCTCTCTCCCCTTTGAACAGCCTGACCCACACCTGGTCCTCTCTCTCCAGCTCTAGCATCAGGCTCTGGCTCTGCATGATACTCCGGTCACTGGGCTGAGCGTACAGGATCACCACCTCCCTCTCGTTATGCATAACGTGCACATACGTCTCCTTCTGGTTCCACGTGTGCACGTTCAGGCTGAAGTAGTAGACCCCTGGCACGTAGCAGTAGAACTTGCCGGTGAACATGTTGAAGTGGCCGTAGAGGTTGACGAGCTCGGTGTCGAACACTAAGGTCTGGTAGTAGTCGTTGGAGTGGATGGCCTTCTTGCGGCCCACGGAGAAAGCAGCGTACTGGGCCTTGCAGGGTTCACCCGGGGTCCCTATGCTCCCTTTGGTGCCCCTGATGCCGTTGGGCCCCCGGGGACCGGATTGGCCAGACTTACCGGATTTACCGTACGGTCCTCGCTGGCCACTGTCCCCCTTCTCACCTGGAGGAGGAAGAAGTAGAAATGTTAGTAAAACTCCAGTACATGCAACTTTTCAAGGCAATAAGAAGAGAATACCTCAGGTCAGTGAATGCAGTCAAAGGTCATGGTTTAAGGTAAGACTACAGATAAATTATTGTGTTTGTGTCTGACACAGATTTGCCCACTGCTTTGCATAGCTAGTGGTCATTCACCATAACAGTTACAGTACCACATCTGTTTTCACATTCTCAGCATCCAAGATGTACAACGTGGCAGATACAAATGCCCACAGCTGTTGTCCCCTCTCCTAACCCACTGGTTCCCAAACATGTGTACGCCCAAAGCCTTTAATCGCCTCATCATTATCCCCCAAGACACAACTTGAGTCTCAAATTACACCTTATTCCTTATATAGTGTACTAATTTTGACCAGGGCCCATAGGCACTATGTATGCAATAGGGTGCCATTTGGAATGCAGACACACTCCAGTTTTAAAGCTGAGACCCAGTAAAACGTTTCACAGCCCACCAGTGAGTCCTAACCCACTACTTTTCCTAACCCTGGGGAACAATTTACTTACCCACAAACTCAAAGCGTTTGTCCCCTCTCATCTTTGTGGAGAGTCACCAAGCTCATCCTGCTTGCCAAAGACCCTGCATGCCTGTGTGGTTTAGCCCTGAACTGATCTTGGCAGAGACATTATTCTGGTTAGAAAGGTATGAGAGGCTCGCTGACTCTCCAAAGCCTTGTGGGTAGTTGCTATTTGCGAGCTTCAGTTGCTAACTTCAAACCCATTTGCTATCCGGCCCTTTACCTTTATGGCAAATGAACCAATCTGCTTTCTGCTACACTGGACCACAAATTTGATGTTCTTGCAACTCTTTAAATGGAAAGTGCTGTCCCCTAGTGCCTAGCCTAGTGGTTAGAGCGTTGGACTAGTAACCGAAAGGTTGCAAGTTCAAATCCCTGAGCTGACAAGGTACAAATCTGTCGTTCTGCCCCTGGACAGGCAGTTAACCCACTGTTCCTAGGCCGTCATTGAAAATAAGAATTTGTTCTTAACCGACTTCCCTAGTAAAATAACGGTAAAATAAAAAATGGTTGAAGTTAAGTTCAAGTTAATTGCGTCCACCAACCATCTCTCCTCAGAAATTGAGCCTGGGAACAAGGTTAAGTTTAAGTATGTAAATTCACTTAACTTAATGTGGTAGTCAGTAGTAGTGCAGGTGACCAACCTACCTTTGAGGATGGTGATGTTGATCTGTGGCACCGCTTGGTACTGTTGTGGGTAGTGGGGGTTGGAATAATGAGGAGGGGGCTGCTCTCCAGGGTCACAACACCGCCGACAGTCTTTACCCCTCACTTCACTACCAGGGGCAATAGAAAACAATGTCAATGGATACATCCCAAATGGCAACCTGTTCCCTATTTTGTGCAATACTTTTGGCCCATAGAGCACTATATAGGGGTGCCACTCAGAGGGGTAGTATGTAGGAGTAGTATGCAGTAGTACCTGACATCTCTGTGGTAGACCTTGGTATTTGTCCTGGGGTCTGTCCTGAGGTCTGTTGTCTCACTGTCCCTGTCTCTGTTCTGGTCTTGTTCCTGGTCGTAGGGGGTCCGGTAGGGTTCACCTGAGACCACCAATAGGAGCAGTACCACCCACGCACACAGGGCAGAGGGCGGCTGCCCACCCCGCACTGTCATCTTCGGGAAACAGGAAGTGACATCAGTCATAATTAACTCCATATCTTCTCCAATGTACTTTGAGAAGGAGAGGAGGAGAGAGGACACAGGAAATCAAGGAGATACAATTGAAATTCATCCATTAAAAACAAAATGGTTGTTCTGCACTTTAGTTTTGCCATGAATAGACCTCTTTCTTTCTTTCTTTCTTTAGGACAGTGATTACTACATCATCGGTGAAGTTGGGGACAGGCCCAGTGTCTCTGGAGACAGAGTGGTTGGCTTGCTACATAATGTGTTTGTGGGATAAACCAAACTCATATATTCTCATCTGTTTTCACTTGGATGGCTATGACACCTCAATATGACAAACAACAACAGTGTGCGTCCCAAATGTCACTATATAGTGCATTGCGTTTTACAAGGGCTCTGGTCAAAAGTGGTGCACTATATAGGGAATATGGTATCATTTGAGACGGAGACAGACTGTACTCTCAGAGTAAAAAAGTAAATAAATAAAAACACACATTTCCACACATTAGCCTAACTCAAGAGAAATTATGCTGGAGAATATAGTTGTCTTTGAACTTCTTTAAAGCTAGAATCCTTAGTTACTACATCAATTTTTGGACTAAGAAATGATATATACCCTCTAATTCTTGAAGAATATAACTTATAACGTCAATTCCACAGTAAAGTAAAAGCGCTGAGACTCAAAACCATTGATTTCGAAGTTTAACAAACCATACAACTCTATGCACAATAACTACTTTTAACATTTTGCACTGAACATTTTACAAAAGAACTGTGCAGATGCAAACTTTGGTAACAGAATCTCTGTAAAATCTCACTCAGTTTTTTATGTGTCCATGTTTTCCAAATAAATATTTGCTCTGAAATATTATTTAATTATGTAACAGTAAGTAAGTGAAGTGGATTTACACCTGGTAAGGGAATTGCGATAAAGGAATTCTGTCATGCGTCCCTGATCTGTTTGACACAGAAATGCATAATTATAGATATAATTTTCTTCATGGTGATGTATCCTAAATAGGTACACAAAGGTATCCAATATCCTCCTTTGCATATGTGGGTATTATTCTACACACTGGCTATTATTTTAATGTCTCTGCACCCAAACAAGACCAAATATGGTTGGTCTGGGCCGGAACAAATCTGAACCAATCATAGACGTCTATGTTTCACAAGCTTGGACATCAAAGTACACCACAAGAAAGCTCAATAGAGCACAGTAGAGTACAGTACAAAACAGTAGAGTACAGTAAAGTACAGTTGTGGCCAAAATATTTAATAATGACACAAATATTAATTTTCACAAAGTCTGCTGCCTCATTGTCTTTAGATATTTTTGTCAGATGTTACTATGGAATATGGAAAGTATAATTACAAGCATTTCATAAGTGTCAAAGGCTTTTATTGACAATTACATGAAGTTGATGCAAAGAGTCAATATTTGCAGTGTTCTTTTCCAAGACTTCTGCAATCCTGGCATGCTGTCAATTAACTTCTGGGCCACATCCTGATGGCAGCCCAATCTTGCATAATCTATTCTTGGAGTTTGTCAGAATTTGTGGGTTTTTGCTTGTCCACCCGCCTCTTGAGGATTGACCACAAATACTCAATGGGATTAAGGTCTGGGGAGTTTCCTGGTCATGGACCCAAAATATCAATGTTTTGTTCCCCGAGCCACTTAGTTATCACTTTTGCCTTATGGCAAGGTGCTCCATCATGCTGGAAAAGGCATTGTTTCGTTGGTGGTTGGGAGAAGTTGCTCTCGGAGGATGTGTTGATACCATTCTTTATTCATGGCTGTTTTCTTCTGCAAATTTTGAGTGAGCCCACTCCCTTGGCTGAGAAGCAGCCCCACACATGAGTGGTCTCAGGATGCTTTACTGTTGGCATGACACAGGACTGATGATAGCGCTCACCTTGTCTTCTCCAGACAAGCTTTTTTTACGGATGCCCCAAACAATCGGAAAGGGCATTCATCAGAGAAAATGACTTTACCCCAGTCCTCAGCAGTCCAATCCTTGTACCTTTTGCAGAATATCAGTCTGTCCCTGATGTTTTTCCTGGAGAGAAGTGGCTTCTTCTTCTTCTTCTTCTTTGCTGCCCTTCTTGACAACAGGCCATCCTCCAAAAGTCTTCGCCTCACTGTGCGTGCAGATGCACTCACACCTGCCTGCTGCCATTCCTGAGCAAGCTCTGTACTCGTGGTGCCCCAATCCCGCAGCTGAATCAACTTTAGGAGATGCTCCTGGCGCTTGCTGGACTTTCTTGGGCACCCTGAAGCCTTCTTCACAACAGTTGAACCGCTCTCCTTGAAGTTCTTGATGATCCGATAAATGATTGATTTATGTGCAATTTTCCTGCCAGAAATATCCTTGCCCGTGAAGCCCTTTTTGTGCAAAGCAATGATGACGGCACATGTTTCCTTGCAGGCAACCATGTTTGACGGAGGAAGAACAATGATTCCAAGCACAACCCTCCTTTTGAAGCTTCCAGTCTGTTATTCGAACTCAATCAGCATGACAGAGTGATCTCCAGCCTTGTCATCGTCAACACTCACACCTGTGTTAACGAGAAAATCACTGACATGATGTCAGCTGGTCCTTTTGTGGCAGGGCAGAAATGCAGGAGAAATGTTTTTGGGGATTCAGTTCATTTGCATGGCAAAGAGGGACTTTTTCAATCCTATAGAGAATTTGTGGGCAGAACTGAAAAAGTGTGTGCGAGCAAGGGGTCCTATAAATCTTACTCACTTACACCAGCTCTGTCAGGAGGACTATGCCAAAATTCACCCAACTTATTGTGGGAAGCTTGAGGAAGGCTACCCGAAATATTTGACCCAAGTTAAACAATTTTAAAGCAATGTTACCAAATACTAATTGAGTGTATGTAAACTTCTGACCCACTGGGAATGTGATGAAAGATGAAATAAATCATTCTCTCTACTATTATTCTGACATTTCACATTCTTAAAATAAAGTGGTAATCCTAACTGGCCTAAAACAGGGAATTCTACTAGGATTAAATGTCAGGAATTGTGAAAAAGTTAGTTTAAATGTATTTGACTAAGGTATATGTCAACCTCCGACTTCAACTGTATACACTACCGGTCAAAAGTTTTAGAACACCTTCTCATTCAAGGGTTTTTCTTTCATTTTAATATTTTTACATTGTAGAATAATAGTGAAGACATCAAAACTATGAAATAACACATATGGAATAATGTAGTAACCAAAAAAGTGTTAAATAAATCAAAATATATTTTATATTTGAGATTCTTCAAATAGCCACCCTTTGCCTTGATGACAGCTTTGCACAACATTTGCAATGTACAAATTAGGAAGTGTGTGTGTGTGTGTGTGTGTGTGTGTGTGTGTGTGTGTGTGTGTGTGTGTGTGTGTGTGTGTGTGTGTGTGTGTGTGTGTGTGTGTGTGTGTGTGTGTGTGTGTGTGTGTGTGTGTGTGTGTGTGTGTGTGTGTGTGTGTGTGTGTGTGTGTGTGTGTGTGTGTGTGTGTGTGTGTGTGTGTGTGTGTGTGTGTGTGTGTGTGTGTGCGTGTTGCCTCGGTATGCATGTGTGTGCTATGTGTAAAGGTTTTGTGTCAGTGTAGTGTGTGTGAGTGAGTATGTATATAGTGGACTGTATGTAAAGTCTAGTGAGTGTGTGATAGTTTGGGTACCATTAATTTACTTTTTAGCAGACTGGCTATTTAGCAGTCTTATGGGTTAGGGGTAGAAGCTGTCTCTGAGCCTTTTGGTCCAAGAGCCGATGCTCCGGTATCGTTTTGCAAAGGGCAGCAGATTGAGCAGTCTATGGTTTCGGTGGCTGGAGTCTTTGGCAGTTTTTTGGGCCTTCCTCTGACACTGCCTGGTGTAAAGGTCCTGGATGGCAGGGAGCTTGGCGCCAGTGATGTACTGGGCTGTCTGCACCACCGTTTGTAGTGCTTTGCAGTCAAGGGCGGTGCAATTGCGGAGATGCATCAAGTTAAAATGCTCTTGATGGTGAAGCTGTATAACTTTTTGAGGATCAGAAGGCCCATGCCAAATCTTTTCAGCCTCCTGAGGGGGAAGAGGCCATCCCATGTCCTCTTCACAACTGTGTGGGTGTGGGTGGACCATGTTAAGTCCTTAGTGATATAGACGCCAAGGAACTTGAAGCTCTAGACCTACTCCACAAAAGTCCCATCAATATGGATGGGGTGTTCGCTCCCCTCTTTCTCCAATAGTCCACAATCAGCTCCTTGGTCTTACTGATGTTGAGAGGGAGGTTGTTGTCCTGGTACCATACGGCTAAGTCTCTGACCTTCTCCCTGTAGGCTGACTCATCACAGTTGGTGATCAGGCATACCAATGTCGTATCATCAGAAAACTTGATGGTGTTGGAGTCATGCAAAGCCACACAGTCATGGGTGAACAGGGAGTACAGAAGGGGACTAAGTACACACCCCTGAGGGGCCCCTGTGCTGAGGGCCAGCGTGGGGGAGGTGTTGTTGCCTACCCTTACCACCTGTGGCTGGCCCGTCAGGAAGTACAGGATCCAGATGCAGAGGGAGGGGTTCAATCCCAGGGGCCCTAGCTTGGTGGTGAGCTTGGAGGGGACTATGGTGTTGAACGCTGAGCTGTAGTCTATGAACAGCATTCTCACATAGTTATTTCCCGTCTTGTCCAGGAAGGAGAGGGCAGTGTGAAGTGCAATTGAAATGGAGTATTCTGTGGATCTGTTGGAGCGGTATGTGAATTGGAGTGAGTCTAGGGTGTCTGGGATGATGGTGTAGATGTGTGCCATGATCAGCTTTTCAAAGCACTTCATAATTACAGAAGTGAGTGCTACAGGGCGACAGTCATTTAGGCAAGTTACCTTGGAGCTCTTGGGAACAGGGACAATAGTGGTTAGCTTGAAACGTGTTGGGATTACAGACTGGGACAGGGAGAGATTGAAAATGTCTGGGAAGACATCTGCCAGCTGGCCTGTGCATGCTTTGAGAACATGTCCTGGGATTCCATCTGTGATTCTTAACCTGTTTAAATTATTGTTATCATGCCAGAGTTGGGAAGACTATATAACACTGGAGAATTTGCTATATATAATCAGAAGGATAGAATTATGGTCAGATTTGCCAAACAGGGGGCGGGGGAGAGCTTTGTATGCATCTCTTTGTGTGGAGTAAAGGTGGTCTAGGATTAATTTTTTCTCTGGTAAAACTGAATTAAGTTTGCCTGCATTAAAGTCCCCGGCCACTAGGAGGGCTGCTTCTGGGTGAGCATTTTCTTCTTTGCTTATGGCCTTACAGAGTTGGTTGAGAGGGGTTTTAGTGCCAGCTTCATTCTGTGGTGTTAAATAGATGGCTACAAATAATTTGGATGAGAACTCTCTTGGTAGATAGTGTGGTCTACAGCTTGTCATAAGCTACTCTACCTTAGGCGAAAAATACATTGAAACTTCTTTTATATTAGACATCGCACACCAGCTGTGTTTCTTCCAGTCCGCAGTAATCACTGTTCTGATGTCCAGATGTTATTGTTGGTCATAAGAGACGGTAGCGGCAACATTATGTACACAATAAGTTAAAAAAGAAGTTACACAAAATGCAAAAAAAAAAAAAATATCACAATTGGTTGGGAGAAAGTAAAAAGCCAGCCATGTTCTTCGGCGCCATCTTGACATACATACATACATACATACATACATACATACATACATACATACATACATACATACATACATACATACATACATACATACATACATACATACATACATACATACATACATACATACATACATACATACATACATACATACATACATACATACATACATACATACATACATACATACATACATACATACATACATACATACATACATACATACATACATACATACATACATACATACATACATACATACATACATACATACATACATTCTATTTGCCATCGCTTTGAAACTGTGTTCTTTCACAAATGTTCTTAACCTATATACGTTTTACGGTACAGTATGTTTTACATTAGTTATCTTGTTGTTATTAGTTATTAGTCCCAACCTTCAGGTCCATTCAACCCCTCCCATCTATCTCTTAACACCATCCATATTGGATTTCTATTTGCCATATATTTTTCATCTTGTGATATTTCACAAAAGTTCTGAACCTTTCTATTCTCATTGTTTCTACAGATTGTAAATTGAAAACAAAAGTTTTTGCTAAAAGTATTATTATATTATTGATCGATTGACTATGACTTTTGAGCTCACCCAGTAGTGCTATCTGCAAGGTTAGCTCCAGGTAAATATTGCAATTCTTCAGGCTTTCCTGGACCTGTGATCAAAAACAAGCTACAAATGGACAGTACCAAAACAAATTATCTAATGATTCTGCCTATTTGCAGCAAAATCTGCAGAGCTGGGAAGATTGTATCCCCCACATAAAGTTTATTGGTTGCATGAATTTTGTTTCAAAGTTTTGAATCCGGCGTCATTTTGCGTATCAGTTCATAAACCATGTGCCATGGAATCGGCCCGTCAAAAATCTCTTCCCAACTATTTTGCAATCTAAATGGCACGGCTGTCAAATGTTTTGGTCCTTAAATGAAACTGGTAAACTTTTTTATTTATCACAATTGTCTTCAACCAATTATGGTCTTTAATGCAGTGTCGACAGACAAGTTCCTTACTTTTTCCCCCTTCCACTTTCCTCTTCCATTTTTGCGGTAATGCTGCAACTAGTTGGCTGTAATTTTGGATATTGCAGACATTTCCATGTTTTTGTTGTCTGCATGTGTGACATAACTCCACCTGTCCTATTAATTATATAATTTACAAAGATGATACATTTTTTAAACATTCTATCATAAAATTAGTATATTTGAGTTTAACCACAATATTTGTTGTGTTACTTGTTCTGTCTTTTCTGGTTGTCACAGCTGTTGAAAGGAGAGGACCAAGGTGCAGTGTGGTGAGCGTGCATTTTCTTTTACTTAATCAAAATGACGCCGAAGGGAAACGGGCCTTTCTTGAATATAGGGTGAGATATTCTTACTAATTTGCTAGAGAACCAGTTCCGATTTAAGTATAACTTTTGTATGACTGAAGCCTTTAGTGAGAGGTCTAATGCTTTAATATTTAATCATTTCTGCCCCCCAAATTCATATTCATTATATAAATATGCCCTTTTAATTTTGTTATTTGTTAAACATATTTCCTTTCTCACGAACAAGCATTTTCTGTTTCCCCAACTAGGCATTCTTTTGTATTTCCCAGTAAGAGTAACACTTAGTCTTTCCCTCCACATGTTGAACACAATGTACGTGTGTGCTTTCTGCAGATGTATTTATTGCATTCTACACAAGTGGTGCTGGTTTTATTGTCTCGTCGAGGAGGGCAGAGCTGGCATCTTTTCCATTTCTTGTCAACACCTGTATCCACTGCATCCATCAGAGATCTGCTGCTCTCACGTTGAGATGAAGCTTGGGAAAGCTCCTTTTCACGCAAACATAATTATAAAAGCGCAACCAGAAACATTCAAAACAAAATACTGCAATAAACACTTGTTTATTTTGAACCTGCGCAAATATCTATACACATGAAAGCCTCCTGGTCAAAATGACCCACAACATCATGTTCGTATACAAAATCTACACAGATATTCCACAACACATCAGTGTGTCCACCTTTTGAAGTTAGGTTCATGACCATAAATTAGGAAAAGTAATTTAATTTCATGAAGAAAAGGGAGAGGTTAACTAGTATTTTAGACAACATAATAGGAGGGTTAAACTAAAACAGCATATAAGCAAATAGGTAAACTGGGATATTACTAAAGAGTTAATCAGGGTGATTTTTCCACAGATAGAAAGGTATTTAACCTTTTCATGGTGGCAAGATCTATTTTTGCCAACTTTCTATTAAAATGTATTGGAGTGAGATATATACCAAGTATATCCACATCACCATCAGACCATTTAATTGGGAAACTACACAGTAATGTAAAATGTATATTTTTTTGTGATCCAATACGTAAAATAGTACATTTGATACTATATTAATTTGGTTGTAATCCAGAGAGGTTAGAAAAATGATCTAGATCCATATATGGAGGGATCCAAGTTGTGGATTTAAAAGAAAACATGAATCATCAGCGTACAATGACATCTTTGTTTTTAAGTCCTGTATTTCTAATCCCTTGATATTACTGTTGGATCTGATTTTAACAGCTAACATTTTGATGGCCATAATAAATAGATATGCCGATAGTGGACAACCTTGTTTTACTAGTTTAAAACTTTCTGAGAAGTAGCCATCATTTACTATTTTACACCTAGGGTTATTATACATAATTTTAACCCATTTTAGAAGAGATTCTCCTAAATTGAAATGTTCCAGGCATTTCTATATAAACTCCAGTCGTACTAAAAAATCTTTTCAAAGTCAGCAATAAATAGCAGTCCTGGTTTCCCAGATTTTTCAGTGTTCTATTGTTTCCAGTTTTTGACTTATATTATCTCCAACGTATCCTCCATGTAAAAAACCTGTCTGGTTAGAATGAATAATGTCCAACAATATACATTTTGCAGGAATTGCTGCATCACGACAATGAAGTGTAACGGGCCTCCAATTTTTTTCCCCACTTGTATCCTGTTTCAGTAATAATTAATTCATACCTTCTTGTTGAGTGTCTGACAATCTACCATTTACATAGAAGCTGTTATAACATGCTAATAACGGTCCTCTGAGTATATCAAAAAACTTTTGGTATACCTCAACTGGTATGCCATCCAGCCCTTGAGTTTTCCCAGACTTAAAGGCTTTAATTGCGTTGATAAATTCCTCCTCTGTAATTTCACCTTCACATGAGTCTTTCTGTATGGCTGTTAATTTTAGATTATCAATTGAAACAAATCTATATAATTAGCTTAATTTAGAGGAGATGGAGGAGAATGAAATGAAAACATATGCTTAAAGTACTTTGCTTCCTCTTTCAAAATATAATATGGTGAATCATGGGTAACTCCATCGTTTGTAACAAGTTTCAATAGATTATTTTTGGTAGCATTTCTATGTTGAAGATTAAAAAATAATTTGGTGCATTTTTCCCCATATTCCATCCAGTTTGCTTTAATATTATAATATATGACCATTTATTTTAGTTTTTCCTCTAACCTATTCTGAGCCTCTATGGTACAGTTTTTATTGTTCTCCATCTGTTCTGTTTGACCTGTTTCCTTTGTTAGTATGGACTCCTTTGACCTACATTGCTTTTGTTTTAGAGATGAATACTGAATTGCATGGCCTCTAAAGGCACATTTAAAAGTGTCCCACACTAAGGGGATTTGCTGTACCTATGTAATGACGGAAAAATTCAGTTATAAATTCCTCTGTCCTAGTTAAAAACAAGTTATCCGATAGGCTTTGATTAAATTTCCAATATCATTGGCTTATTGGTTTGACTTGATTCTGTACACCTGGGGCCTGTTCAGGAGAATGGAAATTTACAGAATGTTCAGATAAAAATGTATTGTGTACATCAAATATGATCGTTATTATTACATATATATATTTATGTTTATTTAACTAGGCAAGTCAGTTAAGAACAAATTCCTATGACTGCCTACCAAAAGGCAAAAGGCCTCCTGCGGGGACGGAGGCTGGGATTAAAAATATAGGACAAAACACACATCACGACAAGAGAGACACCACAACACTACATAAAAAGAGACCTATAAGACAGGAATATGTTCCGGGATTCTTCCAATGCCCTCTGACGACCCATCAAACAGGCAAAGCATGAATACAGGACTAAGATCGAATCGTACTACACCAGCTCCGATGCTCGTCAGATGTGGCAGGGCTTGCAAACTATTGCAGACTACAAAGGGAAGCACACCCGAGAGCTGCCCAGTAACACAAGCCTACCAGACGAGCTAAATTACTTCTATGCTCGCTTCTTCTGCAAGTAACACTGAAACAAGCATGAGAGGATCAACTGTTCCGGACGACTGTGTGATTACGCTCGCCGCAGCCGATGTGAGTAAGACCTTTAAGCAGGTCAACATTCACAAGGTCGCAAGGCCAGACGGATTACCAGGACGTGGACTCTGAGCATGCGCTGACCAAATGGCAAGTGTCTTCATTGACAATTTCAACCTCTCCCTGTCGGAGTCTGTAATACCAACATGTTTCAAGCAGACCATCATAGCCCCTGTGCCCAAAAACACTAAGATAACCTGCCTAAATGAATACCGACCCGTAGCACTCACGTCTGTAGCCACGAAGTGCTTTGAACGGCTGGTCATGGCTCAAATCAACACCATTTTCCCAGAAACCCTAGACCCACTCCAATTTGCATACCGCCCCAACAGATCCACAGATAATGCAATCTCTATTTCACTCCACACGGCCCTTTCACACTTGGACAAAAGGAACACCTATGTGAGAATGTTATTCATTGATTACAGCTCTGCGTTCAACACCATAGTGCCTTCAAAGCTCATCACTAAGCTAAGGACCCTGGGACTAAACACCTCCCTCTGCAACTGGATCCTGGACTTCTTGACGGGCCACCCCCAGGTAGTAAGGGTATCTGCCATGCTGATCCTCAACTCGGGGGCCCCTTAGGGGTGCGTGCTCAGTCCCCTTCTTTACTCCCTGTTCACTCATGACTGCACGGCCAGGCACGACTCCAACACCATCATTAAGTTTGCCGATGACACAACAGTGTAGGCCTGATCACCGACAATGATGATACAGCCTATAGGGAGAAGGTCAGAGACGGGGCTGTGTGGTACCAAGACAACAACGTCTCCCTAAATGTGATCAAGACAAAGGAGATGATCGTGGACTACAAGAAAGCAGGTTGAGAGCTTCAAGTTTCTTGGTGTCCTCATCACCAACAACCTAACATGGTCCAAACACACCAAGACAGTCGTGAAGAGGGCACAGCAAAATCTATTCCCCCTCAGGAGACTGAAGAAATGTGTGATGGGTCCTCAGATCCTCAGAAGGTTCTACAGCTGCACCATCGAGAGCATCCTGACTGGTTGCATCACTGCCTGGTATGGAAACTGCTCGGCCTCCGACTGCAAGGCACTACAGTGGATAATGTGTACGGCCCAATACATCACTGGGGCCAAGCTTCCTGCCATCCAGCCTCTCTAGTCATAGACTGTTGTCTCTGCTACCGCACGGCAAGCGGTACCAGAGCGCCAAGTCTAGGTCCAAGAGGCTTCTAAATAACTTCTACCCCCAAGCCATAAGGCTCCTGAACATCTAATCAAATGGCTACCCAGACTATTTGCATATTGCCCCCCCCCTCTCTCTCTTTACACTGCTGCTACTCTCTGTTATTATCTATGCATAGTCACTTTAATAACTCTACCTACATGTACATATTACCTCAATTACCTCGGCTAACCAGTGTCCCCGCACAACTCTGTACTGGTAACCCCTGTATATATACTCAATATTGTTATTTTACTGCTGCTCTTTAATTATTTGTTACTTTTATTTAAATCTTTGACCAAAGTCTGCAGTGTGTGTGTAAGTGCATGAGTGCTGGAGGCGAGCAAAAGCTCGGGAGAGAGGAGGGAGTGTGGCGGGGGTACCTGTACCAGACAGGGGGGGACACGCCAGACGGTGAACCGATCGCCAGGTGGAATCCAAGCAGCAGTGCAGCAGGCAACGGGAGTAGGTGTCACACCCACTTGGGAGAAGTTTTTTTTAGGAGGCAGATTCCTTATAGAAAACCCCAGCTAGCTAGCCAGACTCTGTCCACCGTTTTTCTTCCACGTGAAAAAGGAGGTCGTTAGCTAGCTATATCACTTCAGTTTCGGCGAATGGTCCTTTTAAAACGTCCAAACAAATTTGTCCTGTGGCTGTTGTATTTTGGAGATTTGCGAGGAGGATATCTTCTGATGTGATCAACGCAACAATATTGTTTCTTATTGAGGTAGCTTACAATTTTAGTGTCCTGGCTGCATGTCAGTTCAAGTTGGAATTGATATGATGATGATTGTAATAAATTAATATAGCCAAAGATTATCATGCTTCGCATCTTTCTCTGATAAATCTACTGTCAGATAGATTGACATATTTATTATAAGACGTGTGTGCTCTATTCATGCTCTATTCAAGTCACGTCCTTTGTAGTTTCTTTCTCAGATCTGTATTCAAAAAGTTTTAACAAGTAGTCCATGGATGAGAGGATCATTGTGGACCAGGTGGCCGGTTGGTGAGAGCCATGGCACGGGGGAAGAAACTGTTCAGGTGGCGGGAAGTTTTGGTCGTGATTGACTTGAACCGTTTGCCAGATGGGAGTATGTGGACGAAAGGGTGGAAGTGGTCGGTGATGATCTTTCATGCACGCTTCCTTGCCCTGGAGTCGTACTCAAATATATTTTTTTACGTAGTTGCTTTCGCAGAGTTGTATTTAAAGTTTTTGGGATCTGCATTCAAATAGTTATAGTCACCTCCAACATAACTAGAATTTCGATATCATGGATGGTCAGTCCTTGCATCCATAGCGTTGTCTATGCATTTGACAGTGGTTACATTTCTCCAGGCCCATCCCTCACCTTTTTACCAAAACAGCAGCAGGTTGGCCACTTTGTTTTTGTTTCATTAAGGATTCTAGCTTTAAGGTAGTGATAACCTGACTCCCTCGGACCGCCCTGAAGATCAGATACAGTGTGTTTGAAGATTACCTGAATCCAAAGATCAAGTTAAGGGTCACTGCTCTCTTATCCTTGATAGGAATGTGATGTTACTCTTTGGATCAGGACTATGGGATGAGAGAAAGGGTCAGAGTCAGATGACTGCTCAAGTATGTATGGGATGTTGTTTTTCCATACATATCATGGGGAGTGTGTGTGTACTGGCAGCACATATATTTGGCAACTATTTAAGGCTATTCTGGTGGTCTAAAAGTATATGGCATATTTTTATGGCACTTTTTATGGCTCCTGGCATTGCATTATGGCTCCTGGCATTGCATTATGGCTCCTGGCATTGCAGTATGGCTCCTGGCATTGTATTATGGCTCCTGGCATTGTATTATGGCTCCTGGCATTGTATTATGGCTCCTGGCATTGTATTATGGCTCCTGGCATTGTATTATGGCTCCTGGCATTGCATTATGGCTCCTGGCATTGCATTATGGCTCCTGGCATTGTATTATGGCTCCTGGCATTGTATTATGGCTCCTGGCATTGTATTATGGCTCCTGGCATTGTATTATGGCTCCTGGCATTGTATTTGTTTCTCACAGTATGTGTATTTTTGTCTGCTGCTGTTTTGACATTGAATATAGACATACACTGAGTGTACAAAACATTAAGAATGCCTGCTCTTTCCATGAAATAGACTGACCTGGTGAATCCAGGTGAAAGCTATGATCCCTTATTGATGTCACTTAAATCTACTTCAATCAATGTAGATGAAGGGGAGGAGACAGGTTAAAGAAGGTTTTTTAAGCCTTGAGACAGGGATTGGGTATGTGTGCCATTCAGGGGGTGCCAGGCGCACCGGTTTGTGTCAAGAACCGGAACCGGTACCACCCAAATGACATCCAGCCAACTTGACAACTGTGGGAAACATTGGAGTCAACATGGGCCAGCATCCCTGTGTAATGCTTCGACACCTTGTAGAGTCAACAAGGGCCAGCATCCCTGTGTAATGCTTCGACACCTTGTAGAGTCAACATGGGCCAGCATCCCTGTGTAATGCTTCGACACCTTGTAGAGTCAACATGGGCCAGCATCCCTGTGTAATGCTTCGACACCTTGTAGAGTCAACATGGGCCAGCATCCCTGTGTAATGCTTCGACACCTTGTAGATTCCACGCAGCAACGAATTGAGGCTGTCCCGAGGGCAAGGTGGATACAACTCAATATTAGGAAGGTGTTCTTAATGTTTTGTACACTCAGTGTATATTTGATGAAGTCATAAGAAGAAATATTGCAGCGTCATAGAATAAGTTGTAATACAATGCAATATTATATTTAGACTGCGTGCATCTACAAATATAATGACGAGAGGACATAACCCTAACCTTAAAAATCCACTTTAAAACAGCCACTCACTTAAATGGCCACTGATCCTTTTTATCCTCAATCAAATAATGACTTCCTCTGCAATTTGACAGAAGGTTTCACTGCGTTTTACCAGAGCGTGAGTACCAAATGGCACCCTATTCCCTATGTACAGTAATGGCCCCTGGTCAAAAATAGTGCTCTATAAATGCAATAGAGTGCCATTTGGGACTGAGAGACTGCCGTCCATTACCAAAGGAAGTGGTCAATTGCCTGTGATCCATTCAGTGAAATACAGGGTAGAGCATTACCTTTCAGTGTAATGGTAGGGCTTGATTGTTTTTCTTATCCAATTAGGAGATTGTATCCCTCTAAAGTCTGGAATTACAACACACACACACACACACATATGCATGCACGCACACACAAACACACTCTCCTCTCTCCGTAACAAGGTAATTGCTAGCATCACAGCCGCTTTTAAGCTGGGGGTCACTGTTTCAGGGTTTGATTTGGTTTCCTGTGATGCGATGTGGTTGAAATGGTTTTCCAAAACGAAGCCATGCGGTCAGCTTTTAAAGCAACCTCTTTAGAAAACATAGCATCACACACAACCACATCAACACACACAAATATGTGGCACAGACTCACGAACACACGTACCCACACACACACACACATACACATACACATGCAGTAAGTAGAGTTGTGCTTTTGAAGTCAACAGGCCAGACAGAACACTACTACCAATTAACCATTGAACAAAATATCTGTGAACCACTGTGGTAGTAAATCAGACAGCGGTTGCATCCCAAATGGTGCTCTATTCCCTATATGGTGAACTACTTTTAACCCCTATGGGCCCTGGTTAAAATAAGTGTACTTAAAAGGGAATAGGGTGCCATTTGGCATGCAGCCAGAGAACAGACAATCAACACAAATAGAAGATACTTTGTACTGGCCGAGAAGGTTCATACACGGTCTGATAAGGTACAGGTCTAAGAATGGAGACAAAGAATGGATAAACAGTAGCTACGTTGTTAACAAAGGATGGAAGAAGAAAGAAAAGACACCAGCGAATGAAACAAGACAGAAGATATCAAAAGTATAATCAGTTTGTGTGTGTGTGTTCATGCATGGGTGTGAGACTGGATCTCCTCAAGAGCACAATAATCTTGCTGGTGCATCTGGAGAAGTTCAAAGCAGCGGCATCATGCACCTATGATTTTAGAGGGGGCACGAGGTATGTGAGGATGGAGGGGGGATGGTCTGGAAGCATTTTTCAAACCCCTTTTTCCTGCAATCGAAAGCAATTATTCATTATGCCTAATTCTATGTAAAAATATGTATAATTTTCTACATAGGTTATCTAAGCATTTATCTTTACCTGTTCAATTGTCATTTGAATGAATTATGTACATTGATTCTGTAAGAACTTTTACGCCTTAGAAGAGTTTATTACAACTGCCACACTGGTATATAGCAACATAACCCCATAATTAAAGACATTTTGGTATTTTCTAAAGTCTAGCAACCTTGCAAGCATGCATGCCAGCGAAGATAGTTAAACAAGATACTCTAACTGGTAGCACAGTAGCCTTTAGGCAGCACAGAAGTCAGTAAATTACTGTAGATTTACAGGACCTTTAATGTAACACAAATTTACAACATATTACTGGAACACCTGACTGCTGTATTTCTAGAATTAGTGTAGTGGAATGCCATTGAGCCCGCATAATGCATTGCACTTTACAGTACTGTACTGTAATATATAATTATATAATTACAGTAGCTATCTGTAAAATAAAATGCTGTAAATCTACAACAATTTGTTACAGTGTGAGGTTGGGAGTTTGGGAACCTCTCTAGCTAGCTAAAGTCAACTTCATAAAATTGCTATGTGGCTAGTATTACAGTGAAACAACAAAACGTTTTGGTTTTATTTATTCATCAAGAAGGAATCAATAGAGATAAATAGTAATGGTGTCTTTTTGTAGGCACTATCTCCACCATTAGGTCTGTGGTAAACACAGGCTTAGGAGATCTTATACGTTTTGTGAGATAATCTTCACCAGCGAATGTAACCTTTTGTGAATTTTGAAGCATTTCTGTAATACAAAAAAGCACAAAGCACATAAAATGATTCGTATTTCATAAATGTCATGTTAACTGACTGATATTATCTCATAGAGCAAAACGTCTAAGATATCCTAAGCCTGTGTTAAATGCCGAAAATAAGGTCTGAGGTTATCGCAAAACCCTATTCTTTCCCCATTGTTTTTCCTGAACGAACCAGAGGTAACTCTCTTCCGTTTCTTTAGGACAACAAGCTGGCGAGCTCTATATGCTACATAAATTGATCAAATTAATTTACAAACACACCTCCTGCGAGTCCTGCCCATCACTGGCAGCTAAAATCAAATCAAAGAATGTGTGTGTCACTTGACACTCTCCCCTCCCCTGACGACACTGTCTGCATGCATTAGATTATCTAGCACGCTGCCTAGCATATCTTTGCTCCATGGTGCACCTTAGAAGGAACCACTTAGTGGGAGAATAGGGCTGGTCCAGTCAGTGTGCCCCCTTCGCAAAATACAGATGACAAATTTTTCTAAATTATAAAAATAATAATTTAGTTTAGTAATACATTCAACATCTGACTTTTTTTTTAACAGGACAGATCTAAGGGGGCATGTGCCCTCGTGCGCCTATGGACATGATGCCTATTGTTCAAAGGCATTGTGACCACAGCTGAAACTAATCGCCTAGCTAATCTGATTTGTTCAGTCTATGACCCCTGACCTCTAACACTATAACCTCTGTTTGTTCAGAGCAGTGGCTCTGTCACAAATGGCACCCTATTCCCTCTGGCTAAAAGTAGTACACTATATAGGGAAGCGGGTGCAATTTGGGACGCAGTGGTTGACTTTGAAGAAAAAGAGGGATGGAATTGCCCAATGCTCAAACAACAAAGACTCACATTTCATTCAGCTCACAGGAATATCTGTTCATTTTTGGAGTGGTTGTCTTGTTTTGTCATCTATGACCAAACATTCTGGAGCTAAGTGTGTGTTGTGTTGTCTTGATGATTATGTAAAGAGTGGTTATTGGTGATTTATGTGTGTTTACACAACAGTAAGATGGGCTAAAATAGTCCAAAACTATTTTATCCCATCTTACTCTTGTGTAAACATACATGAATTACCACTAACCACTCTTTACATAATCATCAAGACAACACACACTTGGCTCCAGAATTGGCCCTGTATACTTTTACTTGACCATGTAACTCATTGTTGTTTATTGGAAACAGTGGTTGTGAGTGACTATTTACAGCAAACCAGACATCACTTTATGCCTCTCCTAAATCATGTTAGCAATATAGATCTGTAATATTCAAAGCTGATATCTAACAAAACCATTGAACACTAAAGTATGCACTTTCCGAGTTCTCTCATAAGACAGCCATGATTTTGAACAAAGGACGATTCCTCATTTTGTGTTTGAGTTGGTGTTCCTCTTCAAGCCCCTATGATGTTTACAATCCCACTTCCGATATCTTCCTAACCATCCCCCCTCTTTCCTCCGGATCCCCTCCAGAGATGTTTACACTACATTGGCAGACACACATACATGCTGTATGTATGCACAAACACTGTATATATGCACGCACGCACACACACACACACACACTGTACATACGCTTTGGACCAGCAAGTTTAGGGAACATGAGAAAAATAGTAAATCTCCAACCACAGTCCTGACCTTACTGTAAACTGTGTTGCATAACCCATAGTGTTATTGCTTCCCATATCTCCAGGGAACTCTTGCACCGGCTGTGTGTGTGTGTGTGTGTGTGTGTGTGTGTGTGTGTGTGTGTGTGTGTGTGTGTGTGTGTGTGTGTGTGTGTGTGTGTGTGTGTGTGTGTGTGTGTGTGTGTGTGTGTGTGTGTGTGTGTGTGTGTGTGTGTGTGTGTGTGTGTGTGTAAAGATGGACTACAGATACATAAACATTTATCTTGTTACTTATATAAGATATTATAATGATAAATGTATCAAACTAAAATATAACATAATTTTATACAGTTGTGTTTAGATAATACAGATACATACAGGTATTGGTAGCACTTTATAATAGCTCAATGTAATAAAGCATTTATAACGGATTAAATAGTAAATAGTTTGTTTATTTCTTATTAATCCAGACATAAGATGTTTGATATATGTCCTTATAAACCATTTATTAAACAGTAGTTAATTATTTTTGGGGGTGTCATCTAAAGTTTGGGATACTTATACTTTACAAATGTTTTGAGTGACCAATGTCATTTCTAACAAAAATGTGGAAAGATTAAATCGTCTGTGACAGTAGAAGAGTCACGTTGTCGTTTTGAGATAGGTTCCCCTGTCTTACTCTCCGTCATGTTTGGGTGTTGCTTGTTGTCATTACTTCATGTCTTAAAGTAATGATGGACTGTCGTTTCTTTGCTTATTTGAGCTGTTCTTGCCATAATAATAATCCACTGGATGTCATAAGGTGAATGTACCAATTTGTAAGTCGCTCTGGATAAGAGCGTCTGCTAAATGACTTAAATGCAAATGTAATATTATGGACTTGGTCATTAACTTCTTGGTGACAGGTGGCAGTATTTTCACGTCCGGATGAAATGCATGCCCAAATTAAACTGCCTGCTACTCATCCCCAGAAGATATGCATATTATTAGATTTGGATAGAAAACACTCTGACGTTTCTAAAACTGTTTGAATCATGTCTGTGAGTATAACAGAACTTATTTAGCAGACAAAACTCAGAGGACAAACCATTCAGATTTTATTTTTTTGAGGTCACTCTCTTTTCAATGGGTTTTCATTGGGAATCCAGATTTCTAAGGGACCTTCTTGCAGTTCCTATTGCGTCCACTGGATGTCAACAGTCTTTAGAAATTGGTTGAGGTTATTGCTTTGTGTAATGAAGAAGTACGGCCATCTTGAACGAGGGTCACTTGAAGTGTACTGTTAGATAGAGCGCGTGACCAGAAAGCATGCTACAGTTTGTTTTCCTCCTGTATTGAACACAGATCATTCCGTCTTAAATTTGATCAATTATTTACGTAAAAAGATACCTGAAGATGTATTACAAAAGTAGTTTGTGTCACGCCTTGGTCATTGTATTTTGAGTTTTTGTTATATGTTTGGGTAGGCCAGGGTGTGACATGGGTTTATATGTTGTTTTCGTATTGGGGTTTGTAATATTGGGATTGCGGCTGATTAGGGGTGTGTCTAGTTAGGCTTGGCTGCCTGAGGCGATTCTCAATCAGAGTCAGGTGCTTGTCGTTGTCTCTGATTGAGAACCGTATTTAGACAGCCTGACTTTCGCTCTGTATTTTGTGGGTGTTTGTTCCTGTCTCTGTGTTGTATTCACCAGATAGGCTGTAATTAGTTTCTGGTTTCGTTTGTTGTTTTCGTATTTCAGTTTTTTCATGTACCGTCTTATCATTCATTAAAGTCATGAGTAACCTACACGCTGCATTTCGGTCTGACTCTCTTCTTACAACAGACGAACGTTGTTACAGTTTGAAATGTTTTGGCAAAGTTTACAGGTAACTTTTGAGATATTGTAGTCACGTTGCGCAAGTTGGAACCGGTGTGTTTCTGGATCAAACGCGCCAAATAAATGGACATTTTGGAAATATTTTGACGGAATTAATCGAACAAAAGGACCTTTTGTGATGTTTATGGGACATATTGGAGTGCCAGCAAAAGCAGCTCGTCAAAGGTAAGGCATGAATTACATTTTTATTTCTGCGTTTTGTGTCACGCCTGCAGGGTTGAAATATGGTTCCTCTCTTTGTTTACAGAGGTGCTATCCTCAGATAATAGCATTGTTTGCTTTCTCACGGAAAAGCCTTTTTGAAATGTGACATGTTGGCTGGATTCACAACAAGTGTAGCTTTAATTTGCTGTCTTGCATGTGTGATTTAATGAAAGTTTGATTTTTATAGTAATTTATTTTTAGCTCTTTCTGCATTTTCTTTTGGTCCTCTGAATTTGGCGCTCTGCATTTTCCCTGGCTTTTGGCGAGCGTCCCACATATCTCAGAGAGGTTAACGAGCGTCCCACATATCCCAGAGAGGTTAACGAGCGTCCCACATATCCCAGAGAGGTTAACGAAATAGGACTATCTTCTGTATATCCTCCCTACATTGTCACAATACAACTGATTGGCTCAAACGCATTAAGAAGGAAAGATATTCTACAAATGTACTTTTAACAAGGCACGCCTGTTAATTGAAAAAAGTAACTACCCTAAGAGTGTGCAATACTGTCATCAAGGCAAATGGTGGCTACTTTACTTCTAAAATATATTTTGATTTGTTTAACACTTTTTTGGTTCCTACATGATTCCATATGTGTTATTTCATAATGTTGATGTCTTCACTATTATTCTACAATGTAGAAAATTGTACAAATAAAATAAAATAAGAAAAACCCTTGAATGAGTAGGTGTGTACAAACTTTTGACAGACAGACAGACAGACAGACAGACAGACAGACAGACAGACAGACAGACAGACAGACAGACAGACAGACAGACAGACAGACAGACAGACAGACAGACAGACAGACAGACAGACAGACAGACAGACAGACAGACAGACAGACAGACAGACAGACAGACAGACAGACAGACGAAAACACAGTCATGGTAAGCACAAATCACCCAGAAAAAAACGATATTTTCCTCCACAAATTAATCCCCAATCAATACTTTAAAATTGCCTGAATGGCACCAGGCATTTTTTTCAATAATGAGGCAAGTGTCTGAATTCATTTGTTGTTGTAGAGAGGAGGAAGTAGAACCCTTCAGGAATTTGAAAGTTTCCCATAATTTAGCTTGGTTTCCATTTCAATATGGAAGAGCGGTTACATAATAATCAAATTTAGCCTTTTTAATTTGTTTTACACAATGATTCTTCAATTGCTTAAAAGCTTGCTAGTGTGGGCCAAAGCATGTGCTCCTGGCCTTTACCCACGCATCATCTCGTTTTACAAATCAAATCAAATTGTATTTGTCACATACACATGTTTAGCAGATGTTATTGTGGGTGTAGCGAAATGCTTGTATTTCTAGCTCCGACAGTGCAGTAAAATCTAAAAAGTAATATCTAACAATTTCACAACATATACCCAATACACACAAATCTAAGTAAAGGAATGGAATTAAGAATATATAAATATATGGATGAGCAATGTAGACTAAGATACAGTAGAATAGTATAGAATACAGTATATGCATATGAGATGGGTAATGCAAGATATGTAAACATTATTTAAGTGACTAGTGTTCCATTAATAAAAGTGGCCAGAGATTTCAAGTCTATGTACATAGTCAGCAGCCTCTAATGTGCTAGTGATGTCTATTTAACAGTCTGATGGCCTTGAGATAGATGCTGTTTTTCAGTCTCTTGGTCCCAGCTTTGATGCACCTTTTGATGCAGGCAGTGGCTCGGGTGGCGGTTGTCCTTGATGATCTTTTTGGCCTTCCTGAGGCATCGGTGCTGGAGGTGTCCTAGAGGGTAGGTTGTTTGCCCCCGGTGATGCGTTGGGCTGTAAAAATTTGTGAGGGTTTCAGGTGCCAAGCCAAATTTCTTCAGCCTCCTGAGGTTGAAGAGGCGCTTTTGAGCCTTCTTCACGACACAGTGTGTGGGTGGACCATTTCAGTTTGTCAGTGATGTATACACCAACGTACTTGAAGCTTTCCACATTCTCCACTGTGGTCCTGTCAATGTGGATAGGATGGTGCTCCCTCTGCTGTTTCCTGAAGTCCACAATCATCTCCTTTGTTTTGTTGACGTTGAGTGAGAGGCTATTTTCCTGGCACCTCACTCCCAGAGCCCTCAACTCCTCCCTGTAGACTGTCTCGTCATTGTTGGTAATCAAGCCTACTACAGTTGTGTCGTCTGCAAACTTGATGATTGAGTTGGAGATGTGCTTGGCCACGCAGTCATGTGTGAACAGGGAGTTCAGGAGGGGGCTGAGCACGCACCCTTCTGGGGACCCAGTGTTGAGGATCAGCGAAGTGGAGATGTTGTTTCCTACCTTCACCACCTGGGGGCGGCCCGTCAGGAAGGCCAGGACCCAGTTTCACAGGGCCGGGTTCAGTCCCAGGGCCTCGAGCTTAATGATGAGCTTGGAGGGTACTATGGTGTTCAATGCTGGGCTATAGTCAATGAACTACATTCTTAAGTATTCCCCTTGTCCAGATGGGATAGGGCAGTGTGCAGTGAGATGGTGATTGCATCGTCTGTGGATCTATTAGGGTGGTAAGCAAAGTGAAATGGGTCTAGGGTGATAGGTAAGTTAGAAGTGATATGATCCTTGATTATTCTCTCAAAGCACTTCATGATGAAAGAATTGTAGTCATTTAGTTCAGTTATCTTTGCTTTCTTGGGAACAGGAACAATGGTGGCCATCTTGAAGCATGTTAGGATAGCAGAATGGGATAGGGAGAGATTGAACATGTCCATAAACACACCATCAAGGTGGTCTGTGCATGCTCTGAGGACTCCTGGGTCGGCAGCCTTGCGAGGGTTAACACGTTTAAATGTCTTACTCACGTCGGCCACGGTGAAGGATAGCCCACAGTCCTTGGTAGCGGGCCGTGTCGGTGGCACTGTGCTATCCTCCAAGTGGGCAAAGAAGGTGTTTAGCTTGTCCAGGAACAAGAGGTCGCTGTCTGCGACGTTGCTGGTTTTCCTTTTGTAGTCCATGATTGTCTGTAGACCCTGCGACATATGTCTTGTGTCTGAGCCGTTGAATTGCGACTCCACGTTGTCTCTGTACTGACGTTTTGCCTATTTGATTGCCTTGTGGAGGGAATAACTACAGTGTTTGTACTCTGCCATATTCCCAGTCACCTTGACATGGTTACATGGGGTGGTTCGCGCTTTCAGTTTTGCGCGAATGCTGCCATCTAGCCACAGTTTCTGATTAGGGTAGGTTTTAATAGTCACAGTGGGTACAACATCTCCTATACACTTCCTGTTAAACTCAGTCACCGTATCAGTATATTCGTCGAGATTATTCTCGAATGCTGCCCGGAACATATCCCAGTTCGAGTGATCAAAACAATCTTGAAGTGTGGATTCCAATTAGTCAGACCAGTGTTGAATAGTCCTTAGCACGGGTACTTCCTGTTTTAGTTTCTGCCTATAGGAAGGGAGGAGCAAAATGGTGTCATGGTCAGATTTGCCGAAAGGAGGGCGGGGGAGGGCTGTGTAGGCATCCCGGAAGTTGGAGTAGCAGTGGTCGAGTGTTTTAGCAGCAGGAGTACTACAGTCAATGTGTTGATAGAACTTCGGCAGCCTTATCCTCAAATTTTCTTTGTTAAAATCTCCAGCTACATTAACAGCAGCCTCAGGATATGTGGTTTCCAGTTTGCACAAAGTCCAGTGAAGTTCTTTGATGGCTGTCATGGTATCGGCTTGAGGGGGATAAACACAGCTGTGACTATAACCGAATAAAATTATCTTGGGAGATAATACGGTTGGCATTTGATTGTGAGTTATTCTAGGTCAGGTGAACAAAAGGACTTGAGTTCCTGTTTGTTATCACAAGTACACCATGAGTTGTTAATCATGAAACATACACCCCGCCCTTCTTCCTGGAGAGATATTTATTCCTGTCTACGCAATGAACTTAAAATCCAACTTGCTGGACCGACTTAGACAGTAAATCCTGAGAGAGCCTGGTTTCCGTGAAATAGAGTATGTTACAATCCCTGATGTCTCTCTGGAAAGAGACCTTCGCCCTGAGCTCATCAACTTTATTATCCAGAGACTGAACATTAGCTAGTAATATACTCTGAAGCGGTGGGTGGTGTGCGTGCCTCCTAAGTTGGACTAGAAGACCACTCCGAGTACCTCTCCTCCGCAGCGTTGTTTTGGTTGGCCTCTGGAATCAGTTCAAATGCCCTGGGGGGTGCGAACAAAAGATCCGCTTTGGGAAAGTCATATTCCTGGTTGTAACGCAAGTAGTGCTGGTGAGTTACCACTGCTCTGATCTCCAATAGTTCTTCTTGGCTGTATGTAATAACACACAAAAAATATCTGGTCTAATAATGTTTCCTAAGAGCTAGGAGCAGGGCAGCCCTCTAATGTCAGCGCCATTTTAGGATCTCTAGGGTTGGGCCGCGTAGGCTTTGTCACCAGCTGGGTTAGTTTTACATCATTAGACATGTTTTTTAGATTGTCTGAAGCCTGTATTTCCCAATCATAATTTAGGTCACCCCGGATAATAACTGCTGATTTAGTAAAAGAAGACCACAAACTAATTATTTCCTTGAGTGCAAAAAAGGTTAGCCGACCCCACCAGAGATTCTGGGTTCGAGCCCAGGCTCTGCCACAGCCGGCCGTGACCGGGAGGCTCATGGCACGACGCACAATTGGCCCAGCGTCGCCCGGGTTAGGGAGGGTTTGGCCGGCAGGGATATCCTTGTCCCATCATGCACTAGCGACTCCTGTGGCGGGCCAGCCGCAGTGCACTCTGACCAGGTCACTAGGTGTACGGTGTTTCCTTCGACACAGCTGGCTTCCGGGTTGGATGTGCGTTGTGTCAAGAAGCAGTGCGGTTTGGTTGGGTTGTGTTTCAGAGGACGTGTGGCCTTCACCTCTCCCAGGAGTTGCAGCAATGAGACAAGACAGTAACTACTACTAATTGGATACCACAAAATTGGGGAGAAAAAGGGGGTCAAAAAATAAGAAAAAAGGAAATATGAACACAGGGTTCAGGTCCTAGATGGTTTGGGTGGAGCCCATCATCCCTGTAGAGCATATTTTATTTCCAAAAGGTGTCAAAAATGGAGGGTTGTCATGCCAACATCAGACCAGAGAATCTTGTTTCTCATGGTCTGAGAGTCCTAATATATAATAATAATATATGCCATTTAGCAGACGCTTTTATCCAAAGCGACTTACAGTCATGTGTGCATACATTCTACGTATGGGTGGTCCCGGGCTGTCATGCTCTACCAACTGAGCTTTGCTCTTTGCCAAACTGCTGTCATGATGCTGATGAGTAGCTTCCGTCTGACCACTACCATAAAGGCCTGATTGGTGGAGGGCTGCAGAGATGGTTGTCCTTCTGGAAAGTTCTCCCATCTCCACAGAGGAACTCTGGAGCTCTGTCAGAGTGACCATCTGGTTCTTGATCACCTCCCTGAACAAAAATCCATTCTCCCCGATTGCTCAGTTTGGCCGGGCGGTCAGCTCTAGGTAGAGTCTTGGTGGTTCCAAACTTGATGAAACATTCTTTGTAATCTCTGAAGGTGGGTGCTGCCAATCTGGGAAAAACTCAGTTTCCCAGGAAAATGGTAGAAAATGGTTGAGTGGAGTTTAAATTCTGTTGAACTCCACTCAAATAAAATATGTTGTTGAGGAATCAGCTAAAAGTCAATCACTCCACACAGTGTGATAGTTAGTTAGATTGAATCACACAGTTCGTAGGATCACCACAGTTATAGGCAGCAAGCCAGAACACAACCACAGACTATAAACTTCAGCCAGCACTAGGACCCACAATAAACACAACCAAGGCACAAAACTGGCGAAGAAATCAACAGCAGGGATAGAGTGGCAATTAAATGCTGGGTTCCATCAAAACAGCAATGCAACAGAGGCCATGTTACCAGAATGATAATCAGGAGAGAAGCAGCTTGGAGGGGGATGTATTTCCCAGTACAGGATGGTGGAATGCCGGGAGGGTGGCAAGCACTACACAGGGCCGAGGAGAATCCAAAACGTGTAAATCCAAGTGGATTTCAAGTTTGGAATTAGTCCAAAAACATTCAAGACACAATGTCAAGCGGAAGGATGGAATATGTCCATATATAGTTATAATCGGTTTTTGGATCATCGACCCAAAATATGTAATCTTCTTTATTACTTTGCCAAACATATCATGACGATAGTGGTGCTCAACATGTGTTACATTTGTGAACGTCTAAATCAACATTTGGGCCAGTTTAACAGCGTTGGTCCCTCCTATAGACAAAGGGAGAAGAGCTATGTAAAGGGCTCAGTTATATCATTCTGAGCATATACAATGTGTCTGCATCCAACGTAAAACAAATGTTTGACTTCCACACAAAATTACTTATTTACTTATTTTAGGAAGTGTGTAGGTTTCATTCTTTATTGTAGAACTGTGCAAGTTATGTATTTAGATCTGCATGCTTGAGACAAATTCAGCAATTGCTTTCCCATGTCTGTGCTGTGAAGCAGTCAAGCTGGATAAATATTTTTCTATGGACCGCACCTTTGACATGCAGTATATAAATGGATGTAATGATGCAGTCAACCACCAGAGGGAGGCAAATACAATTTTATTCGATAGAGGACATTTACATGGTCCTAGGAAGGTCTGGACCTAGGATCAACGGAGACACTCAAGTTTATGAATACTATATCTCTTGACACATTGATGAAAATAGTAATGGCCTCTAAACCTTCAAGCTGTATACTGGACCCTATTCCAACTAAACTACTGAAAGAGCTGCTTCCTGTGCTTGGCCCACCTATGTTGAACATAATATACGGCTCCCTATCCACCGGATTTGTACCAAACTCACTAAAACTGGCAGTAATAAAGCCTCTCTTGAAAAAAGACAAACCACTCTGGTTTTAGACCCCATCATAAGACTGAGACTGCACATGTGAAGGTGGTTAATTACCTTTTAATGGCATCAGACCGAGGCTCTGCATCTGTCCTCGTGCTCCTAAACCTTAGTGCAGCTTTTGATACCAATGATCACCACATTCTTTTGGAGAGATTGGAAACCTAAATTGGTCAACACGGAGAAGTTCTGGCCTGGTTTAGATATTATCTGTCGGAAAGATATCAGTTTGTCTCTGTAGATGGTTTGTCCTCTGACAAATCAACTGTAAATGTTGGTGTTCCTCAAGGCTCCATTTTAGGACCACTATTGTTTTCACTATATATTTTACCTCTTGGTGATGTCATTCGGAAACTTAATGTTAACTTTCACTGTTATGCGGACAACACACAGCTGTACATTTTGATGAAACATGGTGAAGCCCCAAAATTGCCCTCCCTGGAAACCTGTGTTTCAGACATAAGGAAGTGGATGGCGGCAAATGTTCTACATTTAAACTCTGACAATTAATCTTGATGGTTGTACAGTCATCTCAAATAAAACTGAAGGACCTTGGCGTTACTCTGGACCCTGATCTCTTTTTTTACGAACTTATAAAGACTGTTTCAAGGACAGCTTTTTCCATCTACATAACATTGCAAAAATTAGAAACTTCTGTCCAAAATCATGCATAAAAATGTATCTATGCTTTTGTCACTTCTAGTTTAGACTACTTCAATTCTCTACTTTCCGGCTACCCGGATAAAGAACTAAATACACTTCAGTTAGTGCTAAACACGGCTGCTAGAATCTTGACTAGAACCAAGACATTTGATCATATTACTCCAGTGCTAGCCTCTCTACACTGGCTTACTGTTAAGGTTTACTGTTAAGGCTGATTTCAAGGTTTTACTGCTAACCTACAAAGCATTACATGGGCATGCTCCTACCTATCGTTCCGATTTCGTCCTGCCGTACATACCTACACATACGCTACGGTCACAAGACACAGGCCTCCTTACTGTCCCTAGAATTTCTAAGCAAACAGCTGGAAGCAGGGTTTTCTCCTATAGAGCTCAATTTTATGGATTGGTCTGCCTTGGCTATCCATGTAAGAGATGCAGACTCGGTTTCACCCTTTAAGTCTTTATAGAAGACTCATCTCTTCAGTAGGTCCTATGTTTGAGTGTAGACTGGCCAAGGAGTGTGAAGGTGAACGGAAAGGCTCTGGAGCAACGAACCGCCCTTGCTGTCTCTGCCTGGCCGGTTCCCCTCTTTCCACTGGGATTCTCTGCCTCTAACCCTATTACAGGGGCTGACTCACTGGCTTACTGGGGCTCTTTCATACCGTCCCTAGGAGGGGTGCATCACTTGAGTGGGTTGAGTCACTGATGTGATCTTCCTGTCTGGGTTGGCGCGTCTAATTCTCTCTTTCTCTCTCTCTGATGACCTGAGCCCTAGGACCATGCCTCAGGACTACCTGACATGATGACTCCTTGCTGTCCCCAGTCCACCTGGCCGTGCTGCTGCTCCAGTTTCAACTGTTCTGCCTTATTATTATTGGACCATGCTTGTCATTTATGAAAATTTGAACATCTTGGCCATGTTTGGTTATAATCTCCACCCAGCACAGCCAGAAGAGGACTGGCCACCCCACATAGCCTGGTTCCTCTCTAGGTTTCTTTCTAGGTTTTGGCCTTTCTAGAGTTTTTTCTAGCCACCGTGCTTTTACACCTGCATTGCTTGCTATTTGGGGTTTAGGCTGGGTTTCTGTACAGCACTTTGTGACATCAGCTGATGTAAGAAGGGCTATATAAATACATTTGATTTGATTTGAGTTACTGACTTGATCTTCCTATTCGGGTTGGCGCCCCACCTTGGGTTCGTGCCGTGGGGGAGATCTTCGTGGGCTATGCTCGGCCTTATCTCCGGATAGTAAGTTGGTGGTTGAAGATATCCCTCTAGTGGTGTGGGGACTGTGCTTTGGCAAAGTGGGTGGGTTATGTCCTGCCTGTTTGGCCCTGCCCGGGGGTATCGTCGGGCCACAGTGTCTCCCGACCCCTCCTGTCTCAGCCTCCAGTATTTATGCTGCAATAGTTTGTGTCGGGGGGCTAGGGTCACTCTGTTATATCTGGAGTATTTCTCCTGTCTTATCCGGTGTCCTGTGTGAATTTAAGTATACTCTCTATAATTATCTCTTTTACTCTCTTTTTGCTCTCTTTCTCTCTCTCTCTCTCGCGTGCTCTCTTGGAGGACCTGAGCCGTAGGACCATGCCTCAGGACTACCTGGCCTGATGACTCCTTGCTGTTCCCAGTTCACCTGCTCGTGCTGCTGCTCCAGTTTCAACTGTTCTGCCAGCGGCTATGGAACCCTGACCTGTTCACCAGACTTGCTACCTTGTTCCAGACCTGCTGTTTTAAACTCTATAGAGACAGCAGGTGCGGTAGAGATACTCTGAATGATCAACTATGAAAAGCCAACTGACATTTACTCCTGAGGTGCTGACCTGTTGCACCCTCTACAACCACTGTGATTATTATTATCTGACCCTGCTGGTCATCTATGAACATTTGAACATCTTGGCCTTGCACTGTTATAATCTCCACCCTGCACAGCCGGAAGAGGACTGGCCACCCCTCATAGCCTGGTTCCTCTCTAGGTTTCTTCCTAAGTTCTGGCATTTCTGGGGAATTTTTCCTAGCCACTGTTCTACACCTGCATTGCTTGCTGTTTGGGGTTTTAGGCTGGGTTTCTGTACAGCACTTTGTGACATCAGCTGATGTAAGAAGGGCTTTATAAATACATTTGGCTGATTGATTGGATGGCTGTCTTCTGATTTATAAAATGGTGGGAAATCAATTAAATAAGTCATATAAACACATGAATCATTTTTAAAGGAATTCTATTGTCTGATTTTGGGGACTGTCAACTTAAGAGTTAAGGAGCATCGGGTACTGCTGGAATGTCTAGCAATGGCATGTCCATCTATTGTGAGAAATTACACTGAAAATTGTAACAACTGCTCCCTCAAATCATTTATAAAGTATTTATACAATTTTTAAAAGCCCACACTTTAGATGAAGCCAAGCAAAAATACTTAGGATCCATATTAAACATCTTATAAATAATCTTATGAATCATTATAAATACTTTAAAAGTTGTGTGAATAACTAGGTTACTAACATTTACAAATGTGGGTGTACTTACTAATAAATGATGAACAAACTACTTACTGATCCATTATAAATTATTTATTACGTGGAGTTATTATAAAGTGCTATAACAACATTTTCAGTAACAGTGTCACGTCCTAACCATAGAAAGCCTTTATTTTCTATGGTAGAGTAGGTCAGGGCGTAACTAGGGGGGTTAGTCTAGTTCATATTTTCTGTTTTGGGTTCTAGGTTGTTTTTTCTATGTTGGGGTTTTGGTAGGATTCCCAATTAGAGGCAGCTGGGTATCGTTGTCTCTAATTGGGGATTATACTTATTAAGTAGCATTTTTTTCCACCTGGGTTATGGGATATTGTTCATGTTTAGTTGCCTGTTAGCACTGCATTGTTAGTCACGTTTCGTTTATTCTTTATTGTTTTGTTTTTTCTAAGTTTCACTGTCTAATAAATATGTAGAACTCATATCGCGCTGCGTCTTGGTCCGACCATTATTACGAACATCGTGACACAAATAAATACAATTGTACTTGCAATGACTGTGATGTGTTTTTTTAACTACCTTAGTTGAATTCACTGACTTTAAGAGTGTCTACTTTTTGAACAAAATGTAATTGTAAAAAATGAACAATTGCAAAGCACACTGGGTGTTCATTATAATAATACCCAGCTTTCTTTGCGAGCATTCATTTTTATATTGACACTTTCATAATTTAGCAGACACTTCTATCATACCATAGTGTCATGAGACATCTGACACCAATGCAGGGTGAAAGTCGGCCACAAAAATACAACCCCTGTAAAAACAAATGGTATAGAACAATATTTTGTAATTTACAACAAACAAGTAAAATACAAATTACAGGTCTCAAAAATATCTTGTTACAAAATACATTGGATTGTATTTTGTATTTCACTGCAAGCTAGTGAAATACAAATGACGGAATACTCAAAAGCAATTGAAATAAGTATTTCAAATACATGTAACAGAAATACTGCCCATCTTTGCACACACATGCACACACACACACAGTAATGATAACATGCCAGGAGCATTTTCACCTGTAGCATGATAGAAGACCAATTAAACAAAACACCTAGGTTACATTCCAAATGGCATCCTATTCCCTATATAGTGGCTTACTTTGACAAGGGCCCACCTGACCCCTATGTGCCTTGGTTAAAAGTAGTGCACTAAATAGGAAATAGGGTGTCACGCCTTGGTCATTGTATTTTGTGTTTTCGTTATATATTTGTTCAGGCCAGGGTGTGACATGGGTTTATTGTGTTGTCGTATTGGGGGTTTTGAAGGCAATGGGATTGTGGTTGATTGGGGGTGTGTCTAGTTTAGGCTTGGATGCCTGAGGCGGTTCTCAATCAGAGTCAGGTGATTCTTGTTGTCTCTGATAGGGAACCGTATTTAGGTAGCCTGGGTTTCACTGTGTTTTCGTGGGTGATTGTTCCTGTCTCTGTGTAGTGTTCACCAGATAGGCTGTATTAGGTTCCTCGTTCAGTTTGTTGTTTTTGTATTTATTTAGTTATTTCATGTATCGTCATTCTCTTCATTAAAGAACATGAGTAACAACCACGCTGCATTTCGGTCCGACTCTCTTTCGACAAACGAAGAACGCCGTTACAGAATCACCCACCACACACGGACCGAGTGGCGTGGTAACAGGCAGCAGGAGCAGCGAAGGGAGGACGTTATGGACAGCAGAGGTATGGAGTATACGACGTGGGAAGAAATAGACAGGTGGGCGGTCGACCCAGAGAGAGTGCCAGAGCCCGCCTGGGATTCGCTGGAGCAGTACGAAGAGGGCTATAGGAGAATGGAGTCGAAGAGAAAGACACGGCGGCACAGAAAGAAACCCGAAAGTCACCCCCAAAAATGTATTGGGGGAGGGCTCAGGGAGAGAGTGGCAGTCAGGAGTCAGACCTGAGCCAACTCTCCCTGTTAATCGTGAGGAGCAGCGATCAAAGGACTTCCGGATTTGGGAGGAGATATTATACGGAAAAGGACCCTGGGCTCAGCCTGGAGAATATCGCCGTCCCAAGGAAGAACTGGAGGCGGTAGAAGCGGAGAGGCGCTGATATGAGGAGGCAGCACGGCGACGTGGATGAAAGCCTGAGAGTCAGCCCCAAAAAAATATTGGAGGGGGGCTTACAGGGAGTATGGCTATGCCAGGTAGGAGACCTGCGCAAACTCCCTGTGCTTACCGGGGTGCTAGAGAGACCGGGCAGGCACCGTGTTATGCTATGGAGCGCACAGGGTTTCCAGTGCGGGTGCATAGCCCGGTGCAGTTCATACCAGCCCTTCATATTGGCCGGGCTAGAGTGAGCATCGAGCCAGGTAAGGTTGGGCAGGCTCGGTGCTCAAGAGCTCCAGTGCGCCTGCACGGTCCGGTCTATCCAGAGCCACCTCCACACACCAATCCTCCGGTAGCAGCTCCCCGCACCAGGCTTCCTGTGCTTGTCCTCGATCCAGTATCACCAGTGCCAGCACCACGCATCACGCCTACAGTGCGCCTCGCCTCTCCTGTGCTGTCGGAGTCTCCCGCCTGTTCAGCGCTATCAGAGCCTTCCACCTCTACAGCGCTGCCGGAGCCTCCTGCCTGTTCGGAGCAGCCTGAGCTGCCAGTCTGCATGAAGCAGCCAGAGCTGTCAGTCTGCAAAGAGCTGTCAGTCTGCAAGGAGCTGCCAGTCTGCAAGGAGCTGCCAGTCTGCAAGAAGCTGCCAGTCTGCAAGGTGCTGCCAGCCTGCATGGAGCAGTCAGAGCTGTCAGCCTGCATGGAGCAGTCAGAGCTGTCAGTCTGTATGAAGCAGCCAGAGCTGTCAGTCTGTATGAAGCAGCCAGAGCTGTCAGTCTGTATGAAGCAGCCAGAGCTGTCAGTCTGTATGAAGCAGCCAGAGCTGTCAGTCTGTATGAAGCAGCCAGAGCTGTCAGTCTGCAAGGAGCTGCCAGTCTGCAAGGAGCTGCCAGTCTGCAAGGTGCTGCCAGCCTGCATGGAGCAGCCAGAGCTGTCAGTCTGCATAGAGCAGCTAGATCCGCCAGTCAGCCATGATCTTCTAGATCTGCCAGTCAACCAGACTCTTCCAGATCAGCCAGTCAACCAGTCTCTTCCAGATCTGCCAGTCAACCAGAATCTTCCAGATCCTCCAGCCAGCCAGGATCTACCGGAGCCTACTACCTGCCTGAGCTTCATCTCAGTACTGGGCTTCCTCTCAGTACTGGGCTTTCTCTCAGCCCCGGGCTTTCTCTCAGCCCCGGGCTTTCTCTCAGCCCCGGCGGCCCCTCAGTCCCGAGCGGCCCCTCAGTCCCGAGCGGCCCCTCAGTCCCGAGCGGCCCCTCAGTCCCGAGCGGCCCCTCAGTCCCGAGCGGCCCCTCAGTTCAGTGGGATTCTGGGTGAGGACTATTAGGCCATGGTCGGCGGCGAGTGTGGATTATCCCAGGACGCGAAGGGGAGGAACTATGCATTAATGGAGTGGGGTCCACGTCCCGAGCCGGAACCGCCACCATGGACAGACGCCCACCCGGACCCTCCCTATGGTTGTGAGGTGCGTCCGGGAGTCCACACCTTAGGGGGGGGGTTCTGTCACGCCTTGGTCATTGTATTTTGTGTTTTCATTATATATTTGTTCAGGCCAGGGTGTGACATGGGCTTATTGTGTTGTCGTATTGGGGTTTTTGTAGGCATTGGGATTGTGGTTGATTAGGGGTGTGTCTAGTTTAGGCTTGGATGCCTGAGGCGGTTCTCAATCAGAGTCAGGTGATTCTTGTTGTCTCTGATAGGGAACAGTATTTAGGTAGCCTGGGTTTCACTGTGTTTTCGTGGGTGATTGTTCCTGTCTCTGTGTAGTGTTCACCAGATAGGCTGTATTAGGTTCCTCGTTCAGTTTGTTGTTTTTGTATTTATTTAGTTATTTCATGTATCGTCATTCTCTTCATTAAAGAACATGAGTAACAACCACGCTGCATTTCGGTCCGACTCTCTTTCGACAAACGAAGAACGCTGTTACATAGGGTGCCATTTGGGATGAAAGCATATTAATGATATAGTGAAGGCTAAAAATAACAACATGGAAATAGACATGTACTCACTGGCAGAGTATAAAGACCTGTACTCACTGGTAGATTATACAGACCGGTACTCACTGGTAGTGTATACAGACCTGTTCTCACTGGTAGTGTATACAGACCGGTACTCACTGGTAGAGTATACAGACCTGTACTCACCTTATAGAGTACATAGACCTGTACTCACCTTGTAGAGTACACAGACCTGTACTCACCTTGTAGAGTACACAGACCTGTACTCACCGGTAGAGTATACAGACCTGTACTCACCGGTAGAGTATACAGACCTGTACTCACTGGTAGAGTATACAGACCTGTACTCACTGGTAGAGTATACAGACCTGTACTCACTGGTAGAGTATACAGACCTGTACTCACTGGTAGAGTATACAGACCTGTACTCACTGGTAGAGTATACAGACCTGTACTCACTGGTAGAGTATACAGACCTGTACTCACTGGTAGAGTATACAGACCTGTACTCACTGGTAGAGTATACAGAACTGTACTCACTGGTAGAGTATACAGAACTGTACTCACTGGTAGAGTATACAGATCTGTACTCACTGGTAGAGTATACAGATCTGTACTCACTGGTAGAGTATACAGATCTGTACTCACTGGTAGAGTATACAGATCTGTACTCACTGGTAGAGTATACAGATCTGTACAGACCTGTACTCACTGATCGATTATACAGACCTGTACTCACTGATCGATTATACAGACCTGTACTCACTGATCGATTATACAGACCTGTACTCACTGATCGATTATACAGACCTGTACTCACTGATCGATTATACAGACCTGTACTCACTGATCGATTATACAGACCTGTACTCACCTTGTAGAGTGTACAGACCTGTACTCACCTTGTAGAGTGTACAGACCTGTACTCACTGGTAGAGTGTACAGACCTGTACTCACTGGTCGAGTATACAGACCTGTACTCACTGATCGATTATACAGACCTGTACTCACTGATAGAGTGTACAGACCTGTACTCACTGGTAGAGTATACAGACCTGTACTCACTGGTAGAGTATACAGACCTGTACTCACTGGTAGAGTATACAGACCTGTACTCACTGGTAGAGTATACAGACCTGTACTCACTGGTAGAGTATACAGACCTGTACTCACTGGTAGAGTATACAGACCTGTACTCACTGGTAGATCATACAGACCTGTACTCACTGGTAAAGTATACAGACCTGTACTCACTGTTAGAGTATACAGACCTGTACTCACTGGTAAAGTATACAGACCTGTACTCACTGCTACAGTATACAGACCTGTACTCACTGCTACAGTATACAGACCTGTACCTCACTGATAGATTATACAGACCTGTACTCACTGGTAAAGTATACAGTCCTGTACTCACTGATAGATTATACAGACCTGTACTCACTGGTAGAGCATACAGACCTGTACTCACTGGTAGAGCATACAGACCTATACTCACTGGTAGAGCATACAGACCTGTACTCACTGGTAGAGCATACAGACCTATACTCACTGGTAGAGCATACAGACCTGTACTCACTGGTAGAGCATACAGACCTATACTCACTGGTAGAGCATACAGACCTGTACTCACTGGTAGAGTATACATACCTGTACACACTGGTAGATCATACAGACTTGTACTCACTGGTAAAGTATACAGACCTGTACTCACTGGTAGAGTATACAGACCTGTACTCACTGGTAAAGTATACAGACCTGTACTCACTGCTACAGTATACAGACCTGTACTCACTGCTAGAGCATACAGACCTATACTCACTGGTAGAGCATACAGACCTGTACTCACTGGTAGATCATACAGACTTGTACTCACTGGTAGATCATACAGACTTGTACTCACTGGTAAAGTATACAGACCTGTACTCACTGGTAAAGTATACAGACCTGTACTCACTGGTAAAGTATACAGACCTGTACTCACTGCTACAGTATACAGACCTGTACTCACTGCTACAGTATACAGACCTCTCCTCACTGATAGATTATACAGACCTGTACTCACTGGTAAAGTATACAGTCCTGTACTCACTGATAGATTATACAGACCTGTACTCACTGGTAGAGCATACAGACCTGTACTCACTGGTAGAGCATACAGACCTGTACTCACTGGTAGAGCATACAGACCTATACTCACTGGTAGAGCATACAGACCTGTACTCACTGGTAGATTATACAGACCTGTACTCACTGGTAGAGCATACAGACCTGGACTCACTGGTAGAGTATACAGACCTGGACTCACTGGTAGAGTATACAGACCTGGACTCACTGGTAGAGTATACAGACCTGGACTCACTGGTAGAGTATACAGACCTGGACTCACTGGTAGAGTATACAGACCTGGACTCACTGGTAGAGTATACAGACCTGGACTCACTGGTAGAGTATACAGACCTGGACTCACTGGTAAAGTATACAGTCCTGTACTCACTGATAGATTATACAGACCTGTACTCACTGGTAGAGCATACAGACCTGTACTCACTGGTAGAGCATACAGACCTATACTCACTGGTAGAGCATACAGACCTGTACTCACTGGTAGAGTATACAGACCTGTACTCACTGGTAGAGCATACAGACCTGTACTCACTGGTAGAGCATACAGACCTGTACTCACTGGTAGAGCATACAGACCTGTACTCACTGGTAGAGCATACAGACCTGTACTCACTGGTAGAGTATACAGACCTGGACTCACTGGTAGAGTATACAGACCTGTACTCACTGGTAGAGTATACAGACCTGGACTCACTGGTAGAGTATACAGACCTGGACTCACTGGTAGAGTATACAGACCTGGACTCACTGGTAGAGCATACAGACCTGTACTCACTGGTAAAGTATACAGACCTGGACTCACTGGTAGAGTATACAGACCTGTACTCACTGGTAGAGTATACAGACCTGTACTCACTGGTAGAGTATACAGACCTGGACTCACTGGTAGAGTATACAGACCTGTACTCACTGGTAGAGTATACAGACCTGGACTCACTGGTAGAGTATACAGACCTGGACTCACTGGTAGAGTATACAGACCTGGACTCACTGGTAGAGTATACAGACCTGGACTCACTGGTAGACTATACAGACCTGGACTCACTGGTAGAGCATACAGACCTGGACTCACTGGTAAAGTATACAGACCTGGACTCACTGGTAGAGTATACAGACCTGTACTCACTGGTAGAGCATACAGACCTGTACTCACTGGTAGAGTATACAGACCTGTACTCACTGGTAGAGCATACAGACCTGTACTCACTGGTAGAGCATACAGACCTGTACTCACTGGTAGAGCATACAGACCTGGACTCACTGGTAGAGTATACAGACCTGTACTCACTGGTAGAGTATACAGACCTGTACTCACTGGTAGAGTATACAGACCTGTACTCACTGGTAGAGTATACAGACCTGTACTCACTGGTAGAGTATACAGACCTGGACTCACTGGTAAAGTATACAGACCTGGACTCACTGGTAGAGTATACAGACCTGGACTCACTGGTAAAGTATACAGACCTGTACTCACTGGTAGAGTATACAGACCTGGACTCACTGGTAGAGTATACAGACCTGGACTCACTGGTAGAGTATACAGACCTGGACTCACTGGTAAAGTATACAGTCCTGTACTCACTGATAGATTATACAGACCTGTACTCACTGGTAGAGCATACAGACCTGTACTCACTGGTAGAGCATACAGACCTATACTCACTGGTAGAGCATACAGACCTGTACTCACTGGTAGAGCATACAGACCTGTACTCACTGGTAGAGTATACAGACCTGTACTCACTGGTAGAGCATACAGACCTGTACTCACTGGTAGAGCATACAGACCTGTACTCACTGGTAGAGCATACAGACCTGGACTCACTGGTATAGTATACAGACCTGGACTCACTGGTAGAGTATACAGACCTGTACTCACTGGTAGAGTATACAGACCTGGACTCACTGGTAGAGTATACAGACCTGTTCTCACTGGTAGTGTATACAGACCGGTACTCACTGGTAGAGTATACAGACCTGTACTCACCTTGTAGAGTACATAGACCTGTACTCACCTTGTAGAGTACACAGACCTGTACTCACTGGTAGAGCATACAGACCTGTACTCACTGGTAGAGCATACAGACCTGTACTCACTGGTAGAGCATACAGACCTGTACTCACTGGTAGAGCATACAGACCTGGACTCACTGGTAGAGTATACAGACCTGTACTCACTGGTAGAGTATACAGACCTGTACTCACTGGTAGAGTATACAGACCTGTACTCACTGGTAGAGTATACAGACCTGTACTCACTGGTAGAGTATACAGACCTGTACTCACTGGTAGAGTATACAGAACTGTACTCACTGGTAGAGTATACAGATCTGTACTCACTGGTAGAGTATACAGATCTGTACTCACTGGTAGAGTATACAGATCTGTACTCACTGGTAGAGTATACAGATCTGTACTCACTGGTAGAGTATACAGATCTGTACTCACTGGTAGATTATACAGACCTGTACTCACTGATCGATTATACAGACCTGTACTCACTGATCGATTATACAGACCTGTACTCACTGATCGATTATACAGACCTGTACTCACCTTGTAGAGTGTACAGACCTGTACTCACTGATCGATTATACAGACCTGTACTCACCTTGTAGAGTGTACAGACCTGTACTCACCTTGTAGAGTGTACAGACCTGTACTCACCTTGTAGAGTGTACAGACCTGTACTCACTGGTAGAGTATACAGAACTGTACTCACTGATCGATTATACAGACCTGTACTCACTGATCGATTATACAGACCTGTACTCACCTTGTAGAGTGTACAGACCTGTACTCACTGGTAGAGTATACAGACCTGTACTCACTGGTAGAGTATACAGACCTGTACTCACTGGTAGAGTATACAGACCTGTACTCACTGGTAGAGTATACATACCTGTACTCACTGGTAGATCATACAGACTTGTACTCACTGGTAAAGTATACAGACCTGTACTCACTGGTAGAGTATACAGACCTGTACTCACTGGTAAAGTATACAGACCTGTACTCACTGCTACAGTATACAGACCTGTACTCACTGCTACAGTATACAGACCTCTCCTCACTGATAGATTATACAGACCTGTACTCACTGGTAAAGTATACAGTCCTGTACTCACTGATAGATTATACAGACCTGTACTCACTGGTAGAGCATACAGACCTGTACTCACTGGTAGAGCATACAGACCTATACTCACTGGTAGAGCATACAGACCTGTACTCACTGGTAGAGCATACAGACCTGTACTCACTGGTAGAGCATACAGACCTGTACTCACTGGTAGAGCATACAGACCTATACTCACTGGTAGAGCGTACAGACCTGTACTCACTGGTAGAGTATACATACCTGTACTCACTGGTAGATCATACAGACTTGTACTCACTGGTAAAGTATACAGACCTGTACTCACTGGTAGAGTATACAGACCTGTACTCACTGGTAAAGTATACAGACCTGTACTCACTGCTACAGTATACAGACCTGTACTCACTGCTAGAGCATACAGACCTATACTCACTGGCAGAGCATACAGACCTGTACTCACTGGTAGAGTATACATACCTGTACTCACTGGTAGATCATACAGACTTGTACTCACTGGTAAAGTATACAGACCTGTACTCACTGGTAGAGTATACAGACCTGTACTCACTGGTAAAGTATACAGACCTGTACTCACTGCTACAGTATACAGACCTGTACTCACTGCTACAGTATACAGACCTCTCCTCACTGATAGATTATACAGACCTGTACTCACTGGTAAAGTATACAGTCCTGTACTCACTGATAGATTATACAGACCTGTACTCACTGGTAGAGCATACAGACCTGTACTCACTGGTAGAGCATACAGACCTATACTCACTGGTAGAGCATACAGACCTATACTCACTGGTAGAGCATACAGACCTGTACTCACTGGTAGATTATACAGACCTGTACTCACTGGTAGAGCATACAGACCTGTACTCACTGGTAGAGCATACAGACCTGTACTCACTGGTAGAGCATACAGACCTGTACTCACTGGTAGAGCATACAGACCTGTACTCACTGGTAGAGCATACAGACCTGGACTCACTGGTAGAGCATACAGACCTGGACTCACTGGTAGAGCATACAGACCTGTACTCACTGGTAGAGCATACAGACCTGTACTCACTGGTAGAGCATACAGACCTGGACTCACTGGTAGAGTATACAGACCTGGACTCACTGGTAGAGTATACAGACCTGTACTCACTGGTAGAGTATACAGACCTGGACTCACTGGTAGAGTATACAGACCTGGACTCACTGGTAGAGTATAAAGACCTGGACTCACTGGTAGAGTATACAGACCTGTACTCACTGATAGATTATACAGACCTGTACTCACTGGTAGAGTATACAGACCTGGACTCACTGGTAGAGTATACAGACCTGTACTCACTGGTAGATTATACAGACCTGTACTCACTGGTAGAGCATACAGACCTGTACTCACTGGTAGAGCATACAGACCTGTACTCACTGGTAGAGCATACAGACCTATACTCACTGGTAGAGCGTACAGACCTGTACTCACTGGTAGAGTATACATACCTGTACTCACTGGTAGATCATACAGACTTGTACTCACTGGTAAAGTATACAGACCTGTACTCACTGGTAGAGTATACAGACCTGTACTCACTGGTAAAGTATACAGACCTGTACTCACTGCTACAGTATACAGACCTGTACTCACTGCTAGAGCATACAGACCTATACTCACTGGCAGAGCATACAGACCTGTACTCACTGGTAGAGTATACATACCTGTACTCACTGGTAGATCATACAGACTTGTACTCACTGGTAAAGTATACAGACCTGTACTCACTGGTAGAGTATACAGACCTGTACTCACTGGTAAAGTATACAGACCTGTACTCACTGCTACAGTATACAGACCTGTACTCACTGCTACAGTATACAGACCTCTCCTCACTGATAGATTATACAGACCTGTACTCACTGGTAAAGTATACAGTCCTGTACTCACTGATAGATTATACAGACCTGTACTCACTGGTAGAGCATACAGACCTGTACTCACTGGTAGAGCATACAGACCTATACTCACTGGTAGAGCATACAGACCTATACTCACTGGTAGAGCATACAGACCTGTACTCACTGGTAGATTATACAGACCTGTACTCACTGGTAGAGCATACAGACCTGTACTCACTGGTAGAGCATACAGACCTGTACTCACTGGTAGAGCATACAGACCTGTACTCACTGGTAGAGCATACAGACCTGTACTCACTGGTAGAGCATACAGACCTGGACTCACTGGTAGAGCATACAGACCTGGACTCACTGGTAGAGCATACAGACCTGTACTCACTGGTAGAGCATACAGACCTGTACTCACTGGTAGAGCATACAGACCTGGACTCACTGGTAGAGTATACAGACCTGGACTCACTGGTAGAGTATACAGACCTGTACTCACTGGTAGAGTATACAGACCTGGACTCACTGGTAGAGTATACAGACCTGGACTCACTGGTAGAGTATAAAGACCTGGACTCACTGGTAGAGTATACAGACCTGTACTCACTGGTAGAGCATACAGACCTGTACTCACTGGTAGAGCATACAGACCTGTACTCACTGGTAGAGCATACAGACCTGTACTCACTGGTAGAGCATACAGACCTGTACTCACTGGTAGAGCATACAGACCTTGTTATGTTTTGTCATTAATTATCATGTCTTGTCCCTGTGCTTCCCATTCTATTAGTTTCCCTCTGCTGGTCTTATTAGGTTCTTTCCCTCTTTCTATCCCTCTCTCTCCCCCTCCCTCTCTCACTCTCTCGCTCTCTCTTCTCTCTATCGTTCCGTTCCTGCTCCCAGCTGTTCCTATTCCCCTAATCATCATTTAGTCTTCCCACACCTGTTCCCGATCCTTTTCCCTGATTAGAGTCCCTATTTCTCTCCTTGTTTCCCGTACCTGCCCTGTCAGATCCTCATTTATAATTCACCGTGCTGTGTCTATGTTTTGCCCTGTCGTGTCGTGTTTCCCTCAGATGCTGCGTGGTGAGCAGGTGTCTGAGTCTGCTAGGTTCAAGTGCCTTCCCGAGGCAACCTGCTGTTCACCTGCTGTTCAAGATCGAGTCTCCAGTTTGTCCTCGTCATTTCGAGTGAAAGTTGTGTTTTTTGATTGTATTTACTTTACTGGATTAAAGACTCTGTTTTCGCCAAGTCGCTTTTGGGTCCTCTTTCACCTGCATGACAGAAGGATCTGACCGAGGAATGGACCCAGCGACTACAGACGCTCGTAACACTGCCGTCGAGATCCAAGGAGCCATGCTCGGCAGACACGAGCAGGAATTGTCTGCTGCTCGCCATGCCGTGGAGAGCCTGGCCGCTCAGGTTTCCGACCTCTCTGGACAGTTTCAGAGTCTTCGTCTCGTGCCACCTGTTACTTCCTGGCCTGCCGAGCCTCCAGAACCTAGGGTTAATAACCCACCTTGCTACTCCGGGCAGCCCACTGAGTGCCGCTCCTTTCTCACCCAGTGTGAGATTGTGTTCTCTCTCCAACCCAACACATACTCTAGAGAGAGAGCTCGGGTTGCTTACGTCATTTCACTCCTTACTGGCCGGGCCCGAGAGTGGGGCACAGCTATCTGGGAGGCAAGGGCTGATTGTTCTAACAATTACCAGAACTTTAAAGAGGAGATGATTCGGGTTTTTGACCGTTCAGTTTTTGGTGGGGAGGCTTCTAGGGTCCTGGCTTCCCTATGCCAAGGTGATCGATCCATAACGGATTACTCTATAGAGTTTCGTACTCTTGCTGCCTCTAGTGACTGGAACGAGCCGGCGCTGCTCGCTCGTTTTCTGGAGGGACTCCACACAGTGGTCAAAGATGAGATTCTCTCTCGGGAGGTTCCTTCCAGTGTGGACTCTTTGATTGCTCTCGCCATCCGCATAGAACGACGGGTAGATCGTCATCACCAGGCTCGTGGAAGAGAGCTCGCATCAACGGTGTTTCCCTGCTCCGCATCGCAACCATCTCCCTCCTCTGGCTCTGAGACTGAGCCCATGCAGCTGGGAGGGATTCGCATCTCGACTAAGGAGAGGGAACGGAGGATCACCAACCGCCTGTGCCTCTATTGCGGATTTGATGGACATTTTGTTAATTCATGTCCAGTAAGAGGCCAGAGCCCATCAGTAAGCGGAGGGCTACTGGTGAGCGCTACTACTCAGGTCTCTTCATCTAGATCTTGTACTACTATGTCGGTCCATCTACGCTGGACCGGTTCGGTGCTACATGCAGTGCCTTGATTGACTCTGGGGCTGAGGGTTGTTTCATGGACGAAGCATGGGTTCGGAAACATAACATTCCTTTCAGACAGTTAGACAAGCCTACGCCCATGTTTGCCTTAGATGGTAGTCATCTTCCCAGTATCAGATTTGAGACACTACCTTTAACTCTCACGGTATCTGGTAACCACAGTGAGACTATTTCTTTTTGATTTTTCGTTCACCTTTCACACCTGTTGTTTTGGGTCATCCCTGGCTAGTATGTCATAATCCTTCTATTAATTGGTCTTGTAATTCTATCCTATCCTGGAACGTATCTTGTCATGTGAAGTGCTTAATGTCTGCCATCCCTCCCATTTCTTCTGTCCCCACTTCTCAGGAGGAACCTGGCGATTTGACAGGAGTGCCGGAGGAATATCATGATCTGCGCACGGTCTTCAGTCGGTCCCGAGCCAACTCCCTTCCTCCTCACCGGTCGTATGATTGTAGTATTGATCTCCTTCCGGGGACCACTCCTCCTCGGGGTAGACTATACTCTCTGTCGGCTCCCGAACGTAAGGCTCTCGAGGATTATTTATCTGTGTCTCTTGACGCCGGTACCATAGTGCCTTCTTCCTCTCCGGCCGGGCGGGGTTCTTTTTTGTTAAGAAGAAGGACGGTACTCTGCGCCCCTGCGTGGATTATCGAGGGCTGAATGACATAACGGTTAAGAATCGTTATCCGCTTCCCCTTATGTCATCAGCCTTCGAGATTCTGCAGGGAGCCAGGTGCTTTACTAAGTTGGACCTTCGTAACGCTTACCATCTCGTGCGCATCAGAGAGGGGGACGAGTGGAAAACGGCGTTTCACACTCCGTTAGGGCATTTTGAGTACCGGGTTCTGCCGTTTGGTCTCGCCAATGCGCCAGCTGTTTTTCAGGCATTAGTTAATGATGTTCTGAGAGACATGCTGAACATCTTTGTTTTTGTCTATCTTGACGATATCCTGATTTTTTCACCGTCACTCGAGATTCATGTTCAGCACGTTCGACGTGTTCTACAGCGCCTTTTAGAGAATTGTCTCTACGTAAAGGCTGAGAAGTGCTCTTTTCATGTCTCCTCCGTTACTTTTCTCGGTTCCGTTATTTCCGCTGAAGGCATTCAGATGGATTCCGCTAAGGTCCAAGCTGTCAGTGATTGGCCCGTTCCAAGGTCACGTGTCGAGTTGCAGCGCTTTTTAGGTTTTGCTAATTTCTATCGGCGTTTCATTCGTAATTTCGGTCAAGTTGCTGCCCCTCTCACAGCTCTTACTTCTGTCAAGACGTGTTTTAAGTGGTCCAGTTCCGCCCAGGGAGCTTTTGATCTTCTAAAAGAACGTTTTACGTCCGCTCCTATCCTCGTTACTCCTGACGTCACTAGACAATTCATTGTCGAGGTTGACGCTTCAGAGGTAGGCGTGGGAGCCATTCTATCCCAGCGCTTCCAGTCTGACGATAAGGTTCATCCTTGCGCTTATTTTTCTCATCGCCTGTCGCCATCTGAGCGCAACTATGATGTGGGTAACCGTGAACTGCTCGCCATCCGCTTAGCCCTAGGCGAATGGCGACAGTGGTTGGAGGGGGCGACCGTTCCTTTTGTCGTTTGGACAGACCATAAGAACCTTGAGTACATCCGTTCTGCCAAACGACTTAATGCCCGTCAAGCTCGTTGGGCGTTGTTTTTCGCTCGTTTCGAGTTTGTGATTTCTTACCGTCCGGGTAGCAAGAACACCAAGCCTGATGCTTTATCCCGTCTGTTTAGTTCTTCTGTGGCTTCTACTGATCCCGAGGGGATTCTTCCTTATGGGCGTGTTGTCGGGTTGACAGTCTGGGGAATTGAAAGACAGGTTAAGCAAGCACTCACGCACACTGCGTCGCCGCGCGCTTGTCCTAGTAACCTCCTTTTCGTTCCTGTTTCCACTCGTCTGGCTGTTCTTCAGTGGGCTCAGTCTGCCAAGTTAGCTGGTCATCCCGGTGTTCGAGGCACTCTTGCGTCTATTCGCCAGCGCTTTTGGTGGCCGACTCAGGAGCGTGACACGCGCCGTTTCGTGGCTGCTTGTTCGGACTGCGCGCAGACTAAGTCTGGTAACTCTCCTCCTGCCGGTCGTCTCAGACCGCTTCCCATTCCTTCTCGACCATGGTCTCACATCGCCCTAGACTTCATTACCGGTCTGCCTTTGTCTGCGAGGAAGACTGTGAGAGCCGCCAATAAACGCAGGATTAAGAGTCCAAGGTATTGTTGCGGCCAGAGAGTGTGGCTTTCCACTCGCAACCTTCCTCTTACGACAGCTTCTCGTAAGTTGACTCCGCGGTTCATTGGTCCGTTCCGTGTCTCCCAGGTCGTCAATCCTGTCGCTGTGCGACTGCTTCTTCCGCGACATCTTCGTCGCGTCCATCCTGTCTTCCATGTCTCCTGTGTTAAGCCCTTTCTTCGCACCCCCGTTCGTCTTCCCTCCCCCCCCCGTCCTTGTCGAGAGCGCACCTATTTACAAGGTACATAAGATCATGGACATGCGTTCTCGGGGACGGGGTCACCAATACTTAGTGGATTGGGAGGGTTACGGTCCTGAGGAGAGGAGTTGGGTTCCGTCTCGGGACGTGCTGGACCGTTCACTCATTGATGATTTCCTCCGTTGCCGCCAGGATTCCTCCTCGAGTGCGCCAGGAGGCGCTCGGTGAGTGGGGGGGTACTGTTATGTTTTGTCATTAATTATCATGTCTTGTCCCTGTGCTTCCCATTCTATTAGTTTCCCTCTGCTGGTCTTATTAGGTTCTTTCCCTCTTTCTATCCCTCTCTCTCCCCTCCCTCTCTCACTCTCTCGCTCTCTCTTCTCTCTATCGTTCCGTTCCTGCTCCCAGCTGTTCCTATTCCCCTAATCATCATTTAGTCTTCCCACACCTGTTCCCGATCCTTTTCCCTGATTAGAGTCCCTATTTCTCTCCTTGTTTCCCGTACCTGCCCTGTCAGATCCTCATTTATAATTCACCGTGCTGTGTCTATGTTTTGCCCTGTCGTGTCGTGTTTCCCTCAGATGCTGCGTGGTGAGCAGGTGTCTGAGTCTGCTAGGTTCAAGTGCCTTCCCGAGGCAACCTGCTGTTCACCTGCTGTTCAAGATCGAGTCTCCAGTTTGTCCTCGTCATTTCGAGTGAAAGTTGTGTTTTTTGATTGTATTTACTTTACTGGATTAAAGACTCTGTTTTCGCCAAGTCGCTTTTGGGTCCTCTTTCACCTGCATGACAGACCTGGACTCACTGGTAGAGCATACAGACCTGGACTCACTGGTAGAGCATACAGACCTGTACTCACTGGTAGAGCATACAGACCTGTACTCACTGGTAGAGCATACAGACCTGGACTCACTGGTAGAGTATACAGACCTGGACTCACTGGTAGAGTATACAGACCTGTACTCACTGGTAGAGTATACAGACCTGGACTCACTGGTAGAGTATACAGACCTGGACTCACTGGTAGAGTATAAAGACCTGGACTCACTGGTAGAGTATACAGACCTGTACTCACTGATAGATTATACAGACCTGTACTCACTGGTAGAGCATACAGACCTGGACTCACTGGTAGAGCATACAGACCTATACTCACTGGTAGAGCATACAGACCTGTACTCACTGGTAGAGTATACAGACCTGTACTCACTGGTAGAGCATACAGACCTGTACTCACTGGTAGAGCATACAGACCTGTACTCACTGGTAGAGCATACAGACCTGTACTCACTGGTAGAGCATACAGACCTGGACTCACTGGTAGAGCATACAGACCTGGACTCACTGGTAGAGCATACAGACCTGTACTCACTGGTAAAGTATACAGACCTGGACTCACTGGTAGAGTATACAGACCTGGACTCACTGGTAGAGTATACAGACCTGGACTCACTGGTAGAGTATACAGACCTGGACTCACTGGTAAAGTATACAGACCTGGACTCACTGGTAAAGTATACAGACCTGGACTCACTGGTAGAGCATACAGACCTGGACTCACTGGTAGAGTATACAGACCTGGACTCACTGGTAGAGTATACAGACCTGGACTCACTGGTAGAGTATACAGACCTGGACTCACTGGTAAAGTATACAGACCTGTACTCACTGGTAGAGTATACAGACCTGGACTCACTGGTAGAGTATACAGACCTGTACTCACTGGTAAAGTATACAGACCTGGACTCACTGGTAGAGTATACAGACCTGGACTCACTGGTAGAGTATACAGACCTGGACTCACTGGTAGAGTATACAGACCTGTACTCACTGGTAAAGTATACAGACCTGGACTCACTGGTAGAGTATACAGACCTGGACTCACTGGTAAAGTATACAGACCTGGACTCACTGGTAAAGTATACAGACCTGGACTCACTGGTAAAGTATACAGACCTGGACTCACTGGTAGAGTATACAGACCTGGACTCACTGGTAGAGTATACAGACATGGACTCACTGGTAGAGTATACAGACCTGGACTCACTGGTAGAGTATACAGACCTGTACTCACTGGTAAAGTATACAGACCTGGACTCACTGGTAGAGTATACAGACCTGTACTCACTGGTAGAGTATACAGACCTGTACTCACTGGTAGAGTATACAGACCTGGACTCACTGGTAGAGTATACAGACCTGGACTCACTGGTAGAGTATACAGACCTGGACTCACTGGTAAAGTATACAGTCCTGTACTCACTGATAGATTATACAGACCTGTACTCACTGGTAGAGCATACAGACCTGTACTCACTGGTAGAGCATACAGACCTATACTCACTGGTAGAGCATACAGACCTGTACTCACTGGTAGAGTATACAGACCTGTACTCACTGGTAGAGCATACAGACCTGTACTCACTGGTAGAGCATACAGACCTGTACTCACTGGTAGAGCATACAGACCTGTACTCACTGGTAGAGCATACAGACCTGGACTCACTGGTAGAGTATACAGACCTGGACTCACTGGTAGAGTATACAGACCTGTACTCACTGGTAGAGTATACAGACCTGGACTCACTGGTAGAGTATACAGACCTGGACTCACTGGTAGAGTATACAGACCTGGACTCACTGGTAGAGCATACAGACCTGGACTCACTGGTAGAGTATACAGACCTGGACTCACTGGTAGAGTATACAGACCTGGACTCACTGGTAGAGTATACAGACCTGGACTCACTGGTAGAGTATACAGACCTGGACTCACTGGTAGAGTATACAGACCTGGACTCACTGGTAGAGTATACAGACCTGGACTCACTGGTAGAGTATACAGACCTGGACTCACTGGTAGAGTATACAGACCTGGACTCACTGGTAGAGTATACAGACCTGGACTCACTGGTAGAGTATACAGACCTGGACTCACTGGTAGAGCATACAGACCTGGACTCACTGGTAGAGTATACAGACATGCATTGCTGTAAAATACTTCCGAATTGAACGAGAGTTGCGGTGCACAGTGCACTGTTCAGATGCTGGAATTGTTTTTGGATGAATGTGCGAAGGTATCCTACTTTTTAAATGATTGGTTTGGTTCATTAAAAGGCAATACCTTTTTCCTGGCCTCTGCCTGCGGCCTCTAAATCACTAAGTCCGACCCTGAACCTCATCAAACTTCACTGGCTCCCTATCCAATTCCATATAAACTTCAATACCCCTCAAAACACCTCTTTCAGAAAGTCTATGGTCTTTGATTGACTTATCATTTACATTAAATGTTTGGCCATTTAGCAGACACTCTTGTACTTATCAACTTACAGTCAGTGCATTCAACCAAGGTTGATAAAGAAAACACATATCAGTCATAGCAAGTAAAAAGCTTCTGTAACCAGTACTGAAAATGTTGTTGTAGTTAACAATACATTGGTCTTCAAAATAATTGTAATTACAACAAGATAGCTTATGATATATCCTGATGGTGCCAATACAATACTGAGCTATTCATGGGAACTCGATGTCAGAGCAATGAAACACAGTGCAATACAGTGAAAGGGACTGTTAAACTGTAAGAAAATTATTTTTACAGTATTTTACTGTAATTACAAGGGATTAGAGGAAGCAGGTTGGCTGTAGGCATTTGCATATTACATACTATTATTGAATAACAGAGGCCTATCAAATGCTTACAAACTGGTTGTGATTACAGTGCAAAACAGATTAAATGGACATAAATTGTGAAGCATTAAAAGGTTTAACACCCACTACCACTATAGTGATGTTACATTTGATACAGCCGCTCTGAGGCATGCGTCGGAATCGCTTAATTTATTTCGTAGCAGTGATCAATGACGTTCAAAGCTTTGTTTCGTCGAACAACCACCTGATTGGTTTGGCATTGGTTTCCATGGAAGACGGAGGCTACACTGCCCATGCGCTACAACATGTGTGACATTATCTCTAATAATTTGACTATTCTAAATTCTAATGACCAGCAGGTGCCACTAGTGTACACTGTGTTGATCAATGCCTCAAGTAATTAACCTATTTTTAACACAATTGGCTGGAAAGCCTCAACTGTTAAGGAAGCTTTGTTTCTCCATCACTAGAGACCTATTTCTTGTACACAATATATTTAGGGAACTACTACCACATATCACTTAAATTGGTACAGGCCACGCAGTAACGGATGCAACAAATACAGCCACTTACAAGGCAAGCCTTAAAATGTGTTAATGAGTCAATATCTTCCCAAAGCACATGAAACCCCACCTCTTCAAAGAGTATCTTAAATAATCCTCCACCTCACCTTGACACTCCCCCCATTTGTATTTAAAAAATAAATATAATCCTGAACCAGCACTTGACTCCCCCCCTTGCTAGCTCTGACTTTGCTGATAGTTACTGTATTGAGGAACGTGTAGTTACTATGCCGTGACGTGCTTGTCCCACCTAGCTATCGTACGATGAATGCACTAACTGTAAGTCACTCTAGATAAGACCATCTGCTAAATTATTCAAATGTAATACCATGCACCCACTAGTGTTGAAAAAAAATGGTCTCTATGCTACTGTATTCTAAATTTCAGTAAATTACTCGCAGCAATTAGCCAATAGATGATAGAGTATCAGAACAAAGTGTGTAAAATGACAACAACAAAAAAGACTATATTACCATATTGTGTGTGGGTACAGCATTTTTACTCATGGGTGCAACTAATATAGCCTCTTACAAGGCTCGCCTTAAAATATGTTAATGAGCCAGAGACTTTCCCCGCCCACAACATTTCCCCACAATGTACCATAATGAATACTGTAAAACACATTTACAGTATTTTACAGTGCATTCTACTGTGTACTGCCATTGAAATTACAGAAAGGTTGTACAGTGTGCTGTAAAACATATTGGGGAGTATTTTACTGTGCATTCTACAGTAATTTAGTTTATACAGTATCGTACTGTTGACTAATACAGTAGGTTACTGATAAAATTACAAAAACGGTGGAGAGTATGCGGACAAGGATTGAACAAGTGCAGTGCCTTTTGACGGCAGCAATATTTTTGGTTAGGGAACTACTGTAGAATAACATCATTGTGTTTTGTTATGTAAGGTATGATGTTTAGACATTGCTTCCTGTATTCTCTGACACTCCCTCTCTCTCAAGGCAGGACATGATCAGTGCAGAAGCAGTAAATTCAGCTGCAGCCTACAGGCTTTGTGATGGTATGCCCAAAGAATTCCTGTCCCACATTCATTTCACTTTGCCTCTTCGGGACACCCAGATGCCTATCCCTCTCCAACCAGCTCTACTTCTGCTCTCTGATTATATCTCAGTCTTTATACTATCACCATTGTTACTGTCAAACAGAGACACAAGGATTGAGTCCCAAATGGCACCCTATTCCCTATAGTGCACTACTTTTGACCAGGGCCTGCACTACAATATAAATAGGATGTTATTTGGGTCCAATTTAAGTATTTACGTATCTGACTACACTGTCACGGGAGACAGGGTGAGGCAAAAACCATGCAGTCATCTCAGAACAAAACAAACACAGAAATGATCGACAAGTATCCAACGACAACAGAAAATAAAAGTTTAAAACGTGTCAGCCACTTGCTGTCAGATAGCACAGTTCAGTGAGGTGCTGAACTCATTCATGATTTATCTCAAATGCATTCAGTCCCAGAATTGAATATAGGCCAGATGACACCACTACAGTACTTACTCAGTTCATGGTGACAGTTTTTGCTTTCCAAACAAAAAATTCAACACTTTGCTTAGTGAAAACACTTTGCTGAGTGTTAGAGTGGTTAACTCTTACCACTGACCCTGCAGCCGCTGTAAAGCCTCAGAGAGATGTATTCCTGTATTCTGGGGTAAAGGGCATTTTAGTACGACATCTGGGAACGGTTTGTCACAACTCCACAGAAGCTGTGTGTGTGTCTGTTTGGACAGGCTTTGTTAACACATTTCATAAGGAAGTGTCCAGTGGCAAAGACTATAGAAACTGGATCTGAGAAGAATGTGTTTTTTCAAGTTTAAAAGATATCTACACGTTATTTCTGACATTTAGATTTAATTCAACAAAAGGAGCATTCTAGATAATATGACAACACTTACTGCTTCTATGATTTTGGATCAACAAGGCTATATGGAAAAGATCCTGCTTGCTTCTTTGACTTAGCCTGGTTTAGCCCACGTTTATCACACCGTCAGCCTTAGTTTGTCCTGGTTTTCTCCAGGTTAGTCTTCCTCAGATCCCTGCAGTCAGTCAGTGTGTGAGTGTCATCCTCCTCCAACTCTCCCCTAACACCGAACACTGCTGCCTGCCTGCTGCCTGCAGAGAGACTAGGTCTTCAAAACAAGTGGAGTGGAGAGAGGGAGGGAGGAAGAGAGGGAGGGTTGGAGAAATAAAGGGAGGAGCACAGATTGTGACCTATAGGGATGAAAGAAAAATAACAACAAAACGAGAGAGAAAGGGCAGATACAAGGAGAGAGAGAGCAACTTGAGGGGACGAGAGGGGAGAGCAGGGAGAGAGAGAAAAGAGACACACAGAGATAAGGAGAGAGCAATGAAGGGACCCAGAGGACAGAGAGAAAGAGAAGGGGGGGGTAAAGTATCTGAAACAAGATTTAACAGTTTGTCTGGACAAATTAAATAAATTGTTCTCCCAGCGTTTTGTTAAGAATCATCTGTTGTAGTTCAATTGTTTGACAGATGTAAAGTGCATGTTTAGGTAATCCAACTTTAACCGACAGTGTTAGCCGTTATTGTAATTTTATCAGTAATTTACTGTATTAATCAACAGTATGGTACTGTATAAACTGAATACAGTAGATTACCATACAATGCACAGTAAAATACTGTACATTTGTTTTACAGCACACTGTAAGAGCTTCCTGTAATTTCAAGAGTTATACAATGTAGAATGCACAGTAAATGCACAACATCACATTAGCTGTACCAATTTTTTATTTTTTATTTCACCTTTATGTAACCAGGTAGGCAAGTTGAGAACAAGTTCTCATTTACAACTGTGACCTGGCCAAGATAAAGCAAAACAGTTCGACACATACAACAACACAGAGTTACACATGGAGTAAAACAAACATTCAGTCAATAATACAGTAGAAAAATAAGTCTATATACAATGTGAGCAAATAAGGTGAGATAAGGGAGGTAAAGGCAATACAAAAAAAAGGCCATGGTGGCGAAGTAAATGCAATATAGCAAGTAAAACACTGGAATGGTAGATTTGCAGTGGAAGAATGTGCAAAGTAGAGATAGAAATAATGGGGTGCAAAGAAGCAAAATAAATAAATACAGTAGGGGAAGAGGTAGTTGCTTGGGCTAAATTAGAGATGGGCTATGTACAGTGCTTAAAGCTAGTGAGGGAGATAAGTGTTTCCAGTTTCAGAGATTTTTGTAGTTCGTTCCAGTCATTGGCAGCAGAGAACTAGAAAGAGAGGCAGCCAAAGGAAGAATTGGTTTTGGGGGTGACCAGAGAGATATACCTGCTGGAGCGCGTGCTACAGGTGGGTGCTGCTATGGTGACCAGCGAGCTGAGATAAGGGGGGACTTTACCTAGCAGGGTCTTGTAGATGACCTGGAGCCAGTGGGTTTGGCGACGAGTATGAAGCGAGGGCCAGCCAACGAGAGCGTACAGGTCGCAATGGTGGGTAGTATATGGGGCTTTGGTGACAAAACGGATTGCACTGTGATAGACTGCATCCAATATTGGAGGCAATTTTGTAAATGACATCGGTCAGTTTTACACGGGTATGTTTGGCAGCATGAGTGAAGGATGCTTTGTTGTGAAATAGGAAGCCGATTCTAGATTTAACTTTGGATTGGAGATGTTTGATGTGAGTCTGGAAGGAGAGTTTACAGTCTAACCAGATACCTAGGTATTTGTAGTTGTCCACATATTCTAAGTCAGAACTGTCCAGAGTAGTGATGTTGGACAGGTGGGCAGGTGCAGGCAGCGATTGCTTTAGTTTGACTTGCATTTAAGAGCAATTGGAGGCCACGGAAGGAGAGTAGTATGGCATTGAAGCTCGTCTGGAGGGTTGTTAACACAGTGTCAATAGAAGGGCCAGAAGTATATAGAATGGTGTTGTCTGCGTAGAGGTGGATCAGAGACTCACCAGCAGCAAGAGCGACATCATTGATGTATACAGAGAAGAGAGTTGGTCCAAGAATTAAACCCTGTGGCACCCCCATAGAGACTGCCAGAAGCCTGGACAACAGGCCCTCCGATTTGACACACTGAACTCTATCAGAGAAGTAGTTGGTGAACCAGGCGAGGCAATCATTTAACAAACCAAGGCTATCGAGTCTGCCGATGAGGATGTGGTGATTGACAGAGTCTAAATCCTTGGCCAGGTCAATGAATACGGCTGCACAGTATTGTTTCTTATCGATGGCGGTTAAGATATCGTTTAGGACCTTGAGTGTGGCTGAGGTGCACCCATGACCAGCTCTGAAACCAGATTGCATCGTGTAGAAGGTATGGTGGGATTCAAAATGATCGGTAATCTGTTTGTTGACTTGGCTTTCGAAGACCTTAGAAAGGCAGGGTAGGATAGATATAGGTCTGTAGCAGTTTGGGTCAAGAGTGTCCCCCCCTTTGAAGAGGGGGATGACCGCAGCTGCTTTCCAATCTTTGGGAACCTCAGACGACCAATAGAGATCCTGGTTCAAGTCCAGGCTCTGTCACAGCCAGCCGCGACAGAGAGACTCATGGGGCGGCGCATAATTGGCCCAGCATCGTCTGGGTTAGGTATGGCCGGCAGGGATGTCCTTTCCCCACTGCGCTCTAGTGACGCCTGTGGCAGACCGGGTGCATGCCCGCTGACATGGTCGCCAGGTGTACAGTGTTTCTTCCGACACATTGGTGTGGCTGGTTTCCGGGTTAAGTGGGCATTGTATCAAGAAGCAGTGCGGCTTGGTTGGGTTGTGTTTCAAAAGATGCACGGCTCTCAACCTTCACCTCTCCCAAGTCTGTACGGGAGTTGCAGCGATGGGACAAGACTGTAACTACCAATTGGGGAGAAAAAGGGTAAAAAAAAGAAAAGGAAAAGAATGCACAGTAAAATACCATAAATATGTTTTACAGTATTAATGATGGTGCATTGTGGGAAAATGTTGTAGGCGGGGAGTCTCTGGCTCATTAGAATATTTTACGGCGTGCATTGTAAGAGGCTATATTTGTTGTACCCATGAGTGAGAATCCTGTACCCCCACACAATCTAACATACTGTATTTGATTGAGTCTATAGAATTTGTCCTGAAACTCTACAGTAACTTACTGGCCAATTGCTACATGTAATTGAATGTAATTCGGAATACAGTGTCTTACCACATTTTTGGAGAACAAAAGATGATTTTGAACTTTAGTGGGTGCATGGTATTGTTGTGTGTCACTCATTAACATACTTTGAGGCCTGTCTTGTAAGAGGCTATATTTGTTACAGCTGTTCGTGAGAGTCCTGTACCAATTGAAGTGATATGTGGTAGAGGTTTCCTAACAATTAAATGTATATAGGGAACAGGTCAGAGTGGTAGTGGGTCTTAAACGTTTTACTGCTTAACCCGTTACCCATGTCCATTTTATCTGTTTTGCTCTGATTACAGCCAGTTAGGAAGCTTTTGTTTTGGCCTCTAGAAGTGCAAGTGATACACAACACCGAGTATGAATTAATGTGCTGTAATGTGCAAATGACTGCAGCCAACCGGCTTGCTGTAATGCCTTGTAATTACAGTAAAATACTTTAGAAATAATGTTGTTAGAACTTTAAAGTCACTTTTACTGTTCTGTGTGTTATTGCTCTGGCTTAAAATTACCATTAATATCTCAGTATATGATTGGATTGGATCTAGTCAGAGATACATCGTAAGATATCTTGCTGTAATTACAATTACACTGAAGACCAACGTATCCTTAACTACAACATTTTCAGTAACAGTTGATATGACTGTGAAATGTGTTTTCTTTATCAACCTTGGTTGAATGCACTGACTGTAAGTTGATAAGTACAAGAGTGTCCGCTAAATGGCCAAAATGTAAATCGAAAAATGAAAACTTGCAAAGAAGACTGGGTAATATGTCACTGGGTCGGTAATTCCAGTAATATATATATTTCAGTAATATACTTTAAATTAGATTACAGCAATGGTTCCCAAACTTTTTATAGTCCTGTACCCCTTCAAACATTCAACCTCCAGTTGCGTACCCCATCTAGCACCAGGATCAGCACACTCTCAAATGTTGTTTTTTGCCATCATTGTAAACCTGCTACACACACACACTATACGATACATTTACATAAACATTTGTGTGAGTTTTTGTCACAAGCCGGCTCATGGGAAGTGACAAATAGCTCTTATAGGACCAGGGCATAAATAATAATATAATAATAATCAATAGTTTTGCTCTTTATTTAACCATCTTACATATAAAACCTTATTTGTTCATTAAAAATTGTGAATAACTCACCACAGATTAATGAGAAGGGTGTGCTTGAAAGGGATGCACATAACACATAACTGTTGGGTTGTATTGGAGAGAGTCTCAGTCTTAAACAATTTCCTCAGACAGTCTGTGCCTGTATTTGGTTTTCATGCTAGTGAGGGCCAAGAATCCACTCTCACATAGGTACGTGGTTGGAAAGGGCATCAGTGCCTTAACAGTGTGATTTGCCAAGGCAAGAAACTCTGAGCGCAGCCCAATCCAGAAATCTGGCAGTGGCTTCTGATTAAATTACATTTTCACAGAACCGCTTGTAGCAATTTTAATGAAGCTCTCTTGTTCAGATATTGGTAAGTGGACTGGAGTCAGGGCATGAAAGGGATAACGAATCCAGTGGTTTGTGTCGTCCGTTTCGGGAAAATACCTGCGTAATTGCGCACCCAACTCACTCAGGTGCTTCGCTATATCACATTTGACATGATCCGTAAGCTTAAGTTCATTTGCACACAAAAAATCATACAATGATGGACCTGTCTGTTGTCCTTGCTAATGCAGAGAGAAAAAAGCTCCAACTTAGCATCAATTTTGTCCTGCACATTGAATATAGTTGCAGAGAGTCCCTGTAATCCTAGTTTAAGATCATTCAGGTGAGAAAACACATCACCTAGATAGGCCAGTCGTGTGAGAAACTCATCATCAAGCAAGAGGTCAGACAAGTGAAGTGATGAACAGTAAAGAAAACTTTAAGCTCGTCTCTCAATTTAAAAAAAAAAACATGTCAATCCTTTGCCCCTTGATATACAGTGTATGTTGTAAAAGCGTTACATGGTCGCTGCGCATATCATTGCGTAATGTAGAAATTACACGAGAGTTTAAGGCCATAGCTTTACCAAAGTTATCCATTTTCTCTGTAGTGTCCGAAACGTCTTTCAAGCTGTCAGGCATTATCTTGGTAGCAAGAGCCTCTCAGTTGATGCTGCAGTGTACCCAAGTTGCGTCAGGAGCAACTGCTTGCACAGGTTGGAGTCATTAAAACTCATTTTTCAACCACTCCACAAAAGTCTTGTTAACCAACTATGGTTTCGGCAAGTCGGTTAGGATACACCTATAGGAATGTCAGTCAAGACACAATCAAGTGAGACGACAAAAATACATGAAATCAAATCAAACGTTATTTGCCACATGTGCCGTGAAATGCACAAGGTAGAGTGAATGAAATGACACTGGGGAATAAAAATATATTATTCAGCAGTACTATCAAATCACCACTAGATGCCACTCTTGTCTTATGTACAATTCATTTACATACTATCAACAGAACAGAGCCATGGAAAGGTAGGCAAACTTAACAAGGTCTGTGGCTGTGCGTGTGTCACAGGAGGTTGGGGGCACCTTAATTAGGGAGGACAGCTCATGGTAATGGCTGGAGCGTTTTAGGTGGAATGGTATCAAATATATTAAACACGTGGTTTCCATGTGTTTGATGCCATTCTATTTGCTCTATTACAGCCATTATTATGAGCCGTCCTCCCCTCAGAAGAAATGTCTATGATTCGTTCAGATTTGTATCTGGTCCACACTACCTAAATGTGTACTTATTTGTGTAAATGCATTTGATGTCAATGTCTGGGAAAGACGTATAAGGATGACAGGGTCCAGACGTATTTTCAATGTCATTTTGCTTACTGGGTAAGAACAGATAGAAAGGTCAACAAGAACCAGAGGAGGCCGGTGGGAGGAGCTATAGCAGGACTGGCTCATTGTAATGGCTGGAATGGAATCAATGGAACGATATCAAACACATCAAACATATGGACCCTGTCATCCTATAGCTCCTCCCACCAGCCGCCACTGAGAAGAACATATAGGAAGATAGAAAGTGCCCTTCTCTCCAACAGAAACCTTACAGGCAGCGGTGAGTAGCTCACACACGCATTCAGTGATTTGGCAAGAGTACAAATCACCTGGGACCAGGCTAGGAGGGAGGGGATTAGGAGACAGATTAGTTAATAACCTAATAGACTAACTTTCATAGCTAATGTTACTTCCAAAGATTTAAAAAAGTATATTTGTTACCATGACTAGCTAACTAATAAGTGGTAAACAAAAGTCTAGCGTAGGTGAAGGCTAAAAGCTATACGTAGCTAGGTAGATATTTAGCAGTAATATGCCTCAAACACTCCATCTAGTTCCTCAGTTATATCATCTGCAATAAGTTCCAGCGCCACCCCAGAGATAACCCCCTTGATAGGTGTCCTGCTTTGAAGACCCACACACTACACATTCCATTCAGATAACTGTTTAAAGGGCACAAAGCACGCTTCATCTGCTCCGCAGACACCAAACAAAAAAAAGGAAAACACTTGTTATTCTGACGCCTCATTACTTAACGCATCCATGATTTTTATTGAGATTTCCTCCAACCCCCATGTTATCCAGCTTGATGAGTAGGCCTCCCTTCCACATCATATCATAAGCCTACATCAAAGAAAACGGCTACCACCACCTCCTTATTTGCCTGTGCCTTCCGTTTGACTGACTCAATGCACAGTTCAGGATCAATCGTTCACCTGCCTTTCCAGAACCCACGTTGATCTGGTGACATTAGTCCTCTACTCTCCAGAAAGTATGTTATCATCCTTTCCATACGTTTATATACATGAGATGTCAACGCTATCGGCCTATAGCTTGAAGGAGTATTAGGGTCTTTCCCTGGTTTCCATATTGGCACCACAACAATCTGCTTCCAACTTCCAGGCGGTTTCCCTTCCTGCCACACCTTATTGTAAAGGCCCAATACTTTCCCCATTGCAGTGTCAATGAGATGAGCCATTATGATGTAACACATCCCATCCATCCCAGGAGATGTTGCTCCAGCTTTAGCTAATGCTCTCTTCATCTCAGCCAATGTAAAAGGGCCATTCAATGTATCCCCACTTTTGCTCTCTGATCCAGGACCCTCTGATGTTCTCCTCTGACCCTCTCTCTCCCACGCTTCTGTCAGATTATTTGAGCTGTGCACCTTCACAAATGCCTGGGCTAACATCTCTGCCTTCTCCATGTCTCTCACTGCAACAGTCTCCCCACTTTACAGCACAGGGAGATCCCAATCTATTCTGACCCCACTCATCCTCTTACTCATCCCCTATACAGTACCTTTCCCACAGAAGTGGTCCTGCCTATGTTTCCACAGAACCGGCACCAATATGTTTTTATTTTTTTATTTCACCTTTATTTAACCAGGTAGGCTAGTTGAGAACAAGTTCTCATTTGCAACTGCGACCTGGCCAAGATAAAGCATAGCAGTGTGAGCAGACAACACAGAGTTACACATGGAGTAAACAATTAACAAGTCAATAACACAGTAGGAAAAAAGGGGAGTCTATATACAATGTGTGCAAAAGGCATGAGGAGGTAGGCGAATAATTACAATTTTGCAGATTAACACTGGAGTGATAAATGATCAGATGGTCATGTACAGGTAGAGATATTGGTGTGAAAAAGAGCAGAATGGTAAATAAATAAAAACAGTGTGGGGATGAGGTAGGTGAAAATGGGTGGGCTATTTACCAATAGACTAAGTACAGCTGCAGCGATCGGTTAGCTGCTCAGATAGCTGATGTTTGAAGTTGGTGAGGGAGATAAAAGTCTCCAACTTCAGCGATTTTTGCAATTCGTTCCAGTCACAGGCAGCAGAGTACTGGAATGAAAGGCGGCCAAATGAGGTGTTGGCTTTAGGGATGATCAGTGAGATACACCTGCTGGAGCGCGTGCTACAGATGGGTGTTGCCATCGTGACCAGTGAACTGAGATAAGGTGGAGCTTTACCTAGCATGGACTTGTAGATGACCTGGAGCCAGTGGGTCTGGCGACGAATATATAGCGAGGGCCAGCCGACTAGAGCATACAAGTCGCAGTGGTGGGTGGTATAAGGTGCTTTAGTGACAAAACGGATATCCTCTCTTAACTGTCCTAATGATTGTTCTTACTACTGCTTGTTTATACTGAATCTGGTGCAGGTAAATATAGGTGACCTTTTCAACATTCTGAAAGCCCTGTTCCTACACTTCACTATTTCTCTACACTCTTCAATCCACATTTTATATATTTTTTATCCCACCCTTCAGCTACCCTTAACCCCTCCCATCTATCTCTAAAAACCATCCAGTCTTGACTTCTACTTGCCATATATTTTTCACTGTGCTGTGATGTTTCACAAAAGTTCTGAATCTACCTATTCTTATAGTTTCCACAGATTCTACATTAAAGACGAACACCTTTACTAAAAGTACTATTATATTATTGTTCGACTGACCATGGCTTTTCAAGTCACCCAGCAGTGCTATTTGCAAAGATAGCTTTAAGTGAATGTTGGGATTTTTCAGCCATTCCTGAACCTGTGACCAAAAACAAACTACATATGGGCAATACCAAAACAAGTGATATAATGATTATATATGTTTGCAACAAAATATGCAGAGCTGGGATGTTTGTATCCCCCGTATACATAACATTCTATTGGCAAACAAACTGGATGATCTCCGTTCGAGATGTTATATCTCATGTTAATAGAGTTGTGGCTGAACGACGACACAGAGAATATAGAGCTGGCAGGGTTTTCCGTGCATCAGCAGGACAGAACAGCTACGTCTGGTAAGACTAGGGGTGGGGGTGTGTGTCTATTTGTCAATAACAGGTGGTGCGTGATGTCTAATATTAAAGAAGTCTCAAGGTATTGCTTGCCTGAGGTAGAGTACATTATGATAAGCTGCAGACCACACGATCTACCAAGAGAGTTCTTATCTATATTATTCGTAGCCGTCTATTTACCTCCAAAGAACGAAGCTGGCACTAAGACCGCACTCAACAAGCTGTATAAGGCCATAAGCAAACAAGAAAATGCTCATCCAGAAGCTCCTAGTGGCCCGGGGACTTTAATGCAGGCAAACTGAAATCTGAGTTACCTAATTTCTACCAGCATGTCACATGTGCAACCAGAGGAAAATAAATCTGGACCACATTTACTCCACACACAGAGACGCATACATAGCTCTCCCTCGCCCTCCATTTGGAAAATCTGACCAAAAGTCTATCCTCCTGATTCCGGCTTACAAGCACAAACTAAAGCAGGAAGTACCAGTGACTCGCTCAATACGGAAGTGGTCAGATTATGTGGATGCTACGCCTCCTGTACGCCCTGTTCACTCATGACTGCATGGCCAGGCACGACTCCAACACCATCATCAAGTTTGCCGATGACACAACCTTGGTAGGCCTGATCAACGACAATGATGACACAGCCTACAGGGAGGTCAGAGACCTGGAGTTGTGGTGCCAGGACAACAACCTCTCCCCCTATATTGTGGATAATGAGTTACCTGTCTAGCAGAACACACATTGTAATATTATTGTATGGTGGTTTTATACATTTTGTATTGTAGATATGTAGTGGTGTAATAATGTAATGATATACTGTTTTATCTTTTGTTTTATGCGTGATAAGTAGTTGCTGCCTTAGCAGAAGCTAATGGGGATCAATAATAAATACAAATACAAATTATATTATTTACAAAGATTATACCATTTTTAAACATTTATTTTAACATTTTTTGTAACAATTATTATTTATCTGGTGGATAAAAGTGAAATTGCAACCAGCTTTCTATGGCTTGTTTTAAGATGTATTAATATTTCGGAGATGATTTCATTTTTAAATGAATGAAAGTGAGAGGTTGTAATCTGAATTCATAGAAAGGGCTATTTTTGAACAGAGGGTAAGCCATTCCTAATAATCTGTTGCAGAACCAGTTCGGATACGACTGAAGCCTTTAGTCAAATCAAACTTTATTGCCACATGCACCGAAGTGTAGACTTTACCATGAAATGCTTACTTACAAGCCCTTAACCAACAGTACAGTTCAAGAAGAAAATATTTACCAAGTAGGCTAAAATAAAAAAGTAATAATAAAAAGTAACACAATAAGAATAACGAGGCTATATACAGGGAGCACCGGTACCGAGTCTGTGTGCAGGGATACAGGCTATTTGAGGACTATGCATAGGTAACAAACAAACAGCGAGTAGCAGCAGTGTACAAAAGGGAGGGGGTGTCAGTGTAAATTGTGCAGTGCGATTTTTATGAATTGTTCAGCAGTCTAATGGCTTGGGGGTAGAAGCTGTTGAGGAGCCTCTTGGTCCTAGACTTGCCACTCTGGTACCGCTTGCCGTGCGATAGCAGAGGAAACAGTCTATAACTTGGGTGACTGGAGTCTCTGGAAATCTTATGGGCTTTCCTCTGACACCGCCTATTATATAGGTCTTGGATGGCAGGAAGCTTAGCCCCAGTGATGTACTGGGCCGTACACACTACCCTCTGTAGCGCCTTACGGTCAGATGCCGAGCAGTTGCCATACCAGGTGGTGACACAACCGGTCAGGATGCTCTCAATGCAGATATCAATATTGCAGATGTATTGTTGGATCTGATTTTACTAGCTAACATTTCCATGGCCATAATAAATAGATACAGTATGCTGATAGTGGACAAACTTGTTTTACTACTCTTTTACAGTTGAATACTTTGAGATGTAGACATTATTTACTATTTTACACCTGGGGTTACTATACATTCTGTAACTTTATGAGATTCTCCTAAATTAAAATAGTCCATGCATTTATGTATACATTATAGTTGTTCTTTATCAAATGGCTGGTTCTATTGTTTTCAGTTATTGTCTTATATTATCTCCAATGTATCTCCTATGTAAAAAATGGATGAATAATATTCGACAACACCTTTTTAATTCTAAGTGCTATACATTTTGCTAAAATGCTGGCATCACAATACTGAAGTGTAAGAGTTCTCCATTTTTATAGGAGTGGTTAAAACATGTTAATAATGGACATTTGAGTACATCTAAAAATATTTGATATACCTCAACTGCCATCCAGCCTTGGAGTTTTCCTGGACTTAAAGGCTTTAATTACATCTAGAAATTCATCCTCTGTATTCACGCCTTCACACGAGTCTTTCTGTGCCTCTGTTCATTTTACACTACTAATAGAAAAAAATTCCTCACAATTAACTTCAGTTAGTAGAGATGGACTAGACTGAAATGAAACATAATCTTAAAGTACTTTGCTTCCTCTCAAAATATTGTTTTGTGAATCATGGATGACACCGTCATTTGTAACAAGTTTCTGTATATTATTTTTGGTAGCATTTCTATGTTGAAAATTAAAAAAGAATTTGGTGCATTTTTCCCAATATTCCATCCAATTCGCTTTATTTTGTTAATATATTACACTTGATCTTTCTTGAATAAGCAACTCCATTTCTTTGTTTTTCTTCTAACTTATTCTGTTCATGAAAATAAAAATGTGGTTTTGGTCTTAATTTAAGGTTAGGGTTATGCTTAGCAGTGTGTTTAAGGTTATTGTTAGGTTTAAAATGGCATTTTAAGAAGATAAATTGTAGAAATCGGCGGGGTTTATAACGTTCTGTTTGTGGTAACTAGTGACGACCCTGAACTGGAACTGTTGTCTGCGCATGCGTAAATGCTGCTTTGACGAAATTTAGACTATCCGGTTAAGTGAAAGAAAATGTTCTATTTAGTTAGCAGCTTTTTGACTTGTAACTTCAAACGTGTCATTCCAGACATCAATGCTGTAGTTTAACAGCGGAATGAAGCATATTCTCTCAGCGAAACAATCAGAAAGTAGTGGGTACAATATTACCCAGCATTCCCTTCGCCCGTGTATATGGAAACGGTATTTGATCATTTGCTGAAATTTCACCAAAAACACACAAAGCTACATTAAATTCCATACTGGACCATATTAATGTGCACGGACTCAACATGCAATATTTTGTATTGTAGGTTTACCCAATGTGCGTTAAGTATTTTTGTCTACATAAAGAAACTTCTTGATGAGTAACTATAGAGCCATAGTGTTGCTGAAATTGCTACCCTATCCCTACTGTCGGTCTTGGTTGGCACCGAGTTTCTAATCTCAGTCTATTTTCATCTATGAAAGTTACAGTTGTGCCATACATTTACGAACCGACAAGCTGACTGCGCTCTGAATTTACCAACGGCCCAGAGCACAATTACAGCTTCAATGACTCTTGATTGGTCAACGTCACACACTCTGTGGTCCCGCATTCGATGGCAGAGACGAAGTACGACAGAAAACACCATTTCTAGTAGTTACCATAGCCACAAAGTCAATTTTGACAATATCGTAAAAAATCACGAAAACAAAAATGAGCTTTTTGGTCTTAATTTAGTGTTATGCATAAGGTTAGCAGTGTGGCTATGGTTAGGCTTAAGGTTAGTGTTAGGTTTAAAATAACATTTTGAGAAGATAGATTGTAGAAATAGGCGGGGTGTACGACATTGTGACTGTTGTAACTAGTAACGACCAGGAACGGCGATTTTGGTTTGTTTACATAAAACGGACCTAAACCTAGAGCACAAGGGCCACAAAGGAACAAAATAGACATGTCTTAATGTATTTCATACGTAAGTAGCTAAAACGTTTATATTTTATTTAATTGTAGAGCTATTTTTGTGTTAGCATTCTTTCCTTTCTAGCATCACTCCTCCTTGTGCGCTCAGTTAGCTCACTACGATACGCGTTAACGTTAGCTACATAAAAACCGACCTGAATTGATTTTAAATTGCGATATTTGTATCTATCCACTACATAATATTTCGTCTTATATCTAACATTCCCACGCCATGCATTCCACTTGTCTGGTATTGCTAGCTAATCTTCGCTATCTAACATAAACTGTAGTTAGTCGGTAACGTTAGTTAGCTAGGTAGCTAGCAAATGTAGCTAGCTAGCTAACGTGTACAACAGGGTTATTTATTGATCCATGGCCACAGCTCTGTTGGCGTTTTTCCTCATGTTGCATGTTGTATAAATAATTGAACTCCGTTATACGAAGGTTGTAGAATAATATGCCGATTCCACACCAGCGGGAGCGGAAAATATTTTTGGTATGTCATTGTTCTGGCAATTCTCAAACTTAATTGTTCATGCTTTTTACATTTGTATCACAAACCATTTTTGAGAAAATCATTATGAAAGTGTTTCTTTTTAGACCTATATGCCTCCTGTAAGACCCTATAATCGGTGAACAATAACGCTCAGTTGCGGTCAGTGCCATTTAAGATGAGGGAGGACGATGTTTTTTCATGAGCATTACCTTATTTTTATTAAAGCATATTGGATGACTGTCATTCATATTCTATTCACCCTGTTCAATGTAACAGCGATAGGTTTAGACTACTACATGATACTAACATTTTCCCTATACCTATCATGATGTTGCTACAACCTAGCCTATGAATGAAAATTGACAACGTAGGCGCACACAGGTCTAGAGACAAATTTGAAGTGACAGACCTTGACATATGGACTGATGGTGACATTCAGTACCATCTTGCACACTCTTGCCTGCATCAAGCTGATATAGGTTGTAATCATTAGTCCAACAGTTGCAAACGATTGGACAAATTCAGGCATTTTTTTTATCCCTGTTTTGTTCCGTTTGCATCCGTTTAAGAAACATTTTTCAATAGAATCAGCGGAATGAATATCAATTCAAATTGTATTAGTCACATGTGCCGAATACAACAGGTCTGTAGATCTTACAGTGAAATGTTTACTTACGAGCCCCTAACCAACAATGCAGTTTAAAATAATAAGAAAGAAAAGTATCAAGTAATTAAAGAGCAGCAGTAATCGCAAGCAGTGATCACCTGTAAACACTGTTCACTTTCATAGCAGCCACGTTCTGTTCTTTTTATCTATGCACTCTCCTCCTTTCACCTCTTCGCTTGTGGATGCACAACATCAGCTGTATGTGACCAGGCGAAAAAACCTTTCCAAGCCAAACCGCTACACACAGCCTCCATTGTTCTCACAATATTTGCTAAAGTAACGTCATAGTCAGCATAGCTAACAGAACTACTAACAAGTTAGTAAACCCTCTACAATCATGCAGTTACATTAGTGTACAGTCAGTAAGCAGTTACACCGGCGGGCCCCGGTGGCAATAAATTGGTCAAACCAAAAGCTTACCTTGACTTGAAAGAGTTTCAGTGTTGTGTTGGATAGTCATAGGCAGCGAGCTAACATAGCATCCCTCTATTTGAGCAGGCTAAACTAGCTGTGAAACTAAAAGTGAAAAAAATAGCTGTTCTTCATTTTGGAAGAAATTAATTTAACTGTTCGACTATTGTCTCTCTCTCTCTCTAAGTCAACTACTCACCTCATTTTATGCAGTGCTAGCTGTAGCTTATGTGTTCAGTACTAAATTTATTATCTGATTCTTTGATTGGGTGGACAACGTGTCAGTCCATGCTGCAAGAGCTCTGATAGGTTGGAGGACGTCCTCCAGAAGTTGTCATAATTACTGTGTAAGTCTATGGAAGGGGGTGAGAACAATGAGCCTCCTAGGTTTTGTATTGAAGTCAATGTACCCAGAGGAAGACGGAAGATAGCTGTCTTCCAGCTATACCATGGTGCTACCCTACAGATGCTGTGGAGGCTAATGTAGACCTTTGCAAAATGAGGATGGTCCTCCCCTTCCTCTGAGGTGCCTCCACTGATAACGTTACATGATACAGACAGCATTTTGGTGTCATTACATTATAGCTACTCCTGTACAGTGTGCTCTAAAATGTGACGATCGACTCGATTCGGTCTTATGTAGCAACATTTGAAATTGTGTTTTTATGTAGGATAAAAGTAGATTGAGGAACAATGGGAAAGTAATTCTGCTTTAAAAGTTGATATAATTTTTTAACACCGCATTTGAGAAAATGGCCCATGAATGTTTTGTTACACCTACTGGAGAACTCTTCCTTGTCTACACCCATTCAGCATCGTTCACACCTTCTTAAGCCTTACTTGCTGACCAGACCGGACACATCGCGTGCGCGAGCATCGCAAAATAAATGTAGAAATCCCTGTTATTCAATTATTGCACCCTCACTGCTTGTGTGCACCAACGAGCCTCTGCGATGCCAGGAGCTAAAATAGAGCTCCTTTCTATTTCTGACGCAGATTGCGCTGAAAGTCCTGCCTCTTCCATCTCCTCATTTGTTTATAGAAGCAGATACCCATGTGACATCTCCTCATTGGTTATATCCACGTGGGTGATTGAAAGATAAAAATGTTTTACCGGTTGTCGTGGTAAAAGTGTAGATGCCAATCACTATATAAGTTCAAAGATGAAAAAGCCTGGAAGGAGGAGAATTGACTAGAAATGATTCGGTTGGCCATTTTATGTGTGGATTAATTGTCGGAGTAGAAGACCTTGTGCATTTCAGGTAAAATAACAACTCAATGTTTATATCCCAGGACCTATTAGCTAGCAAGTGCAAGCTAGCTAAATAGGACAAATTAGCTAGCAAGTGCAAGCTAACAAGCTAAATTGCCATACATGTTTAATGCTTTTCAACCTGTCCCCAAATTAATGTAATTGGTTCAGAGTTTGTTTTAATTTTTTGATCTGCATGTCGTGATCGTGTTTGGTGTAGTGGGACAAAATACATTTATGAACGATGGCGCACACGCACAGACAGTTTGTGTTCCGTGTTAGCCCCACTTATCTCTTTAAATCAAATCAAATGTTATTTGTCACACATGGTTAGCAGATGCTAATGCAAGTGTAGCGAAATGCTCGTGCTTCAAGTTCCGACAATGCAGTAATAACTAGAGGTTGACCGATTTATGAATTTTCGATACCGATTATTGGAGGACCAAAACGGCCGATACCGATTTAAATCTGCCGATTTTAAAAATTAAAATACATTTTTATTTGTAATAATAACAATTACAACAATACTGAATTAACACTTTCACTTAATATAATACAGCAATCAAATCTATTTAGCGTCAAGTAGATAATGAAACATGTTCAATTCGGTTTAAATAAAGCAAAAACAAAGTGTTGGAAAAGAACGTAAAAGTGCAATATTTGCTATGTAAGAAAGCTAACGTTTCAGTTCCTTGCTCAGAACATGAGAACATATTAAAGCTGGTGGTTCCTTTGAACATGAGTCTTCAATATTCCCAGGTAAGAAGTTTTAGGTTGTAGATATTATAGGACTATTTCCCTCTATATCATTTGTATTTCATTAACCTTTGACTATTGGATGTTCTTATAGGCACTTTAGTATTGCCAGTGTAACAGTATAGCTTCCGTCCCTCTCCTCGCTCCTCCCTGGGCTCGAACCAGCAATACAATGACAACAGCCACCACATCGAAGCGTTACCCATGCAGAGCAAGGGAAACAACCACCGCAAGGCTCCGAGCGAGTGAAGTTGGCGCGCGCTCACTAGCCAGCCATTTCACTTCGGTCACACCAGCCTCATCTCCGGAGTTGATAGGTTTGAAGTCATAAACAGCGCAATGCTTGATGCACAAGGAAGAGCTGCTGGCAAAACGCACGAAAGTGCTGTTTGAATTCATGTTTACGTGCCTGCTTCTGCCTACCACTGCTCAGTCAGATACTTAGATACTTGTATGCTCAGTCAGATTATATGCAACACAGGACACGCTATATAATATCTAGTAATATCATCAACCATGTGTAGTTAACTAGTGATTATGATTGATTGTTTTTTATAAGATACGTTTAATGCTAGCTAGCAACTTACCCTGGCTTACTGCAGTTGCGTAACAGGCACTCCTTGTGGAGTGCAACGAGAGAGAGGCAGGTCGTTATTGCGTTGGACTAGTTAACTGTAAGGTTGCAAGATTGGATCCCCCGAGCTGACATGGTGACAATCTGTCTTTCTGCCCCTGAACGAGGCAGTTAACCCACTGTTCCTAGGCCGTCATTGAAAATAAGAATGTGTTCTTAACTGACTTGCCTAGTTAAATAAAGATTAAATAAAGGTGTAAAAAAAATACAGATTTCCGATTGTTATGAAAACTTGAAATCGGCCCTAATTAATCGGTCGAACCAACGAGTAATCTAACCTAACAATTCCACAACTACTACCTTATACACACACAAGTATAAAGGGATAAAGAATATGTACATAAAGATACATGAATGAGTTATGGTACAGAACGGCATAGGCAAGATGCAGTAGATGGTATAGAGTACAGTATACATATGAGATGAGTAATGTAGGATATATAAACATATACAAGTGGCATTGTTTTAAGTGGCTAGTGATAAATTTACCTTTATTTAACTAGGCAAGTCAGTTAAGAATAAATTCTTATTTTCAATAACGGCCTAGGAACAGTGGGTTAACTACCTGTTCAGGGGCAGAACGACAGATTTGTACCTTGTCAGCTCGGGATTTGAACTTGCAACCTTCCGGTTACTAGCCCAACGCTCTAACCACTACGCTACCGCACCATAAAGATGGCAAGATGCAGCAGTTTAATTGAGTACAGTATATACATATGAGATGATTAATGTATGGTATGTAAACATTTATATTAAGTGGCATTGTTTAAAGTGGCTAGTCATACATTTTGACATCAATTTCCATTATTAAAGTCGCTGGAGTTGAGTCAGTATGTTGACAGCAGCCACTCAATGTTAGTGGTGGCTGTTTAACAGTCTGATGGCCTTGAGATAGAAGCTGTTTTTCAGTCTCTCGGTCCCTGCTTTGATGCACCTGTACTGAGCTCGCCTTCTGGATGATAGCGGGGTGAACAGGCAGTGGCTCGCTCGGGTGGTTGTTGTCCTTGATGATCTTTATGGCCTTCCTGTGACATTGGGTGGTGTAGGTGTCCTGGAGGGCAGGTAGTTTGCCCCCGATTATGCGTTGTGCGGACCTCACTACCATCTGGAGAGCCTTACGGTTGTGGACGGAGCAGTTGCCTTACCAGGCGGTGAAGTTTGTGAGTGCTTTTGGTGACAAGCTGAATTTCTTCAGCCTCCTGAGGTTGAAGACGCGCTGCTGCGCCTTTTTTCACAACGCTGTCTGTGTGGGTGGACCATTTCAGTTTGTCCGTGATGGATACACCGAGGAACTTAACTTACTACCCTCTCCACTACTGTCCCGTCGATGTGGATAGGGGGGGTGTTCCCTCTGCTGTTTCCTGAAGTCCACAATCATCTCCTTTGTTTTAATGACGTTGAGTGTGAGGTTATTTTCCTGACACCACACTCCGAGGGCCCTCACCTCCTCCCTGTAGGCTCTCTCGTCGTTGTTGGTAATCAAGCCTACCACTGTAGTGTCGTCCGCAAACGTGACCATTGCGGGTGTATCGAAATGCTTGTGTTCCTAGCTCCAACAGTGCCATAGTATCTAACAATTCACAACAATACACACATCTAAAAGTTAAAGAATGGAATTAAGAAATATCTCAATATTATTATGGGCAATGTCAGATGAACATGTCTAAACAAAAGGCTGCACTTCACCAGATGATTACATGACCCATCAAGTTAGAAAGGTGTGACTAGGGGTGATTACGGCCATCTATCGTATTTCATTAACACGTGTACATGTCTAGACAATAGTTACCCATCCACTTAGCTAGATGTGGCTCGGGTTGGTTTTAGCATTTCCTTCATGACCCATTAATTTAGACAAGTGTGTTGGGAAAGCGTAATCAAATAATTAAACATTTTAAATCTGGACACTTTCTCCTCTTGATATTGTTACTATGTAAGTAACCATTTCACTTTACCATTTACACCTTCTGTATCCTCTGTATATGACAAACTTAGATTTTATTTGATATAGTGTGTGTTAAACAGGCAGTAATGTGAAGAACAACATGACCTGCACCAAAGTCAGGTTAGAATATACTTCAAGGACTAGATAGTGTATTTTGACCTGGAGTTTTTCCTTATTGTAGGCAACAATTTTTACCACTTTTAATCTTGAAATCTTTGTTTACTTAACTATTCACTCTGTTTAGCACATGGCCTCACATATGAATCCTTAATTAATACATTTGAATCCAAATACATTTCCGGCGCCGACAGAGATGGCCGCCTCGCTTCGTGTTTTTTTTTTTTTGTGTTATTTCTTACATTGGTACCCCAGATAATCTAGGTTTCATTACATACAGTCGGGAGGAACTAATGAATATAAGAGCAATGTCAACTCACCATCATTACGAAAAGGAATATGACTTTCCCGAAGCGGATCCTGTGTTTTGCCTTCCACCCAGGACAATGGATCGGATCCCAGCCAAGGGGCAAACAAAGCGTTCTTCTGGTCAGGCTCCGGAGATGGACACATCGCACACCACTCCCTAGCATACTACTCACCAATGTCCAGTCTCTTGACAACAAGGTTGATGAAATCCGAGCAAGGGTAGCATTCCAGAGAGACATCAGAGACTAACGTTCTTTGCTTCACGGAAACATGGCTCACTCGAGAGACGCTAACAGAGTCGGTGCAGCCAGCTGGTTTCTTCACGCATCGCGCTGACAGAAACAAGCATATTTCTGGTAAGAAGAGGGGCGGGGGCGTATGCCTTATGATTAACGAGACGTGGCGTGATCATAACAACATACAGGTACTCAAGTCCTTCTGTTCACCTGACTTAGAATTCCTCACAATCAAATGTCGACCGCATTACCTACCAAGAGAATTCTCTTCAATTATAAACACAGCCGTATATAACCCCCCCCCCCCAAACAGACCCATCGATGGCCCTGAACTAACTTTATTTGACTCTATGTAAACTGGAAACCACATATCCTGAGGCTGCATTCATTGTAGCTGGGGAGTTTAACAAGGCTAATCTGAAAACAAGACTCCCTAAATTCTATCAGCATATCGATTGTGCTACCAGGGCTGGTAAAACCCTGGATCATTGTTATTCTAACTTCTGTGATGCATATAAGGCCCTCCCCCGCCCTCCTTTCGGAAAAGATGACCACGATTTTGTTACTTCCAGCCTAGAGACAGAAACTAAAACAAGAAGCTCCCGCGCTCGGGTCTGTTTAATGCTAGTCCGACCAATCTGATTCCACGCTTCAAGACTGCTTCAATCACATGGATTGGGATATGTTCCGCATTGCGTCCAACAACAACATTTAGGAATACGCTGATTTGGTGAGCGAGTTCATTAGAGAGTGCATCGGCGATGCTATACCCACAGCAACGATTAAAACATTCCCAAACCAGAAACTGTGGATTGAGGGCAGCATTCGCACGAAACTGAAAGCGCGAACTACTGCTTTTAACCAGGGCAAGGTGACCGGAAACATGACCGAATACATACAGTGTAACTATTCCCTCCGCAAGGCAATCAAACAAGCTAAGTGTCATAGAGACAAGTAGAGTCGCAATTCAATGGCTCACACGAGGTGTGTGGCAGGGTCCACAGTCAAACAGGGATTACAAAAAGAAATCCAGCCCCGTCGCGGACTAGGATGTCTTGCTCCCAGACAGACTAAGTAACTTTTTCGCTCGCTTTGAGGACAATAAGTGCCACTGACAAGGCCCGCTACCAAAACCTGCGGGCTCTCCTTCACTGCAGCCGACGTGAGTAAAACATTTAAACGCCTTGCAAGGCTGCAGGCCCAGACAGCATCCCCAGCTGCGTCCTCAGAGCATGCGCAGACCAGCTGGCTGGTGTGTTTACGGACATATTCAATCAATCCTTATCCCAGTCTGCTGTTCCCACATGCTTCAAGAGGGCCACCATTGTTCCTGTTCCCAAGAAAGCTAAGGTAACTTGACCTTAACGACTACCTCCCCGTAGCACTCACTTCCGTCATCATGAAGTGCTTTGAGAGATTAGTCAAGGACCATATCACCTCCACCCTAGACCCACTCCAATTTGCTTACCGCTCCAATCAAATGTATTTATATACCCCTTTGTACATCAGCTGATATCTCAAAGTGCTGTACAGAAACCCAGCCTAAAACCCCAAACTGCAAGCAATGCAGGTGTAGAAGCACGGTGGCTAGGAAAAACTCCCTAGAAAGGCCAAAACCTGGAAGAAACCTAGAGAGGAACCAGGCTATGTGGGGTGGCCAGTAGTCTTCTGTCTGTGCCGGGTGGAGATTATAACAGAACATGGTCAAGATGTTCAAATGTTCATAAATGACCAGCATGGTCAAATAATAATAATCACAGGCAGAACAGTTGAAACTGGAGCAGCAGCACGGCCAGGTGGACTGGGGACAGCAAGGAGTCATCATGTCAGGTAGTCCTGAGGCATGGTCCTAGGGAGAGAGAAAGGCATGGTCCTCCGAGAGAGAGAAAGAAAGAGGGAAAGAGAGAATTAGAGAGAGCATACTTAAATTCACACAGGACACCGGATAGGACAGGAGAAGGACTCCAGATATAACAAACTGACCCTAGCCCCCCGACAAATAAACTACTCCATCATTGTTACGAATCCCTTTTGGCCCGACAGTCTAGGGGGGATGGTAATGAGACCCGTAACATAACTCATGCAAATTATTATTGTGACAAAGTAAAAGTGTGAACGAAATAACCACGACAACAGAAATCTACCATCAAACTCTAGGTTTATTTATAAACACACGGTAATGGGGGGAGCAGGAAAAGGGGCTGAGCTGGACCCAAGGAAAGAAACAATAAATATACAAAAACACACCCCTAAGCTAGACTAGCCTACTTTAACAACAACTAACTAACTAACCAAAAATACAGTGGGTCCGCCCAGTTCTAACTAGTGTATTTAACAAAGTTCACCTACGGGTAGTGTATGCCCATGGGCGACTTGTCTTGGTTTCCCCTTTTCCCACCAGCAATCAAACACAAACACCATAACCAAAAACAATACTCACAGGTGAGTAACCGGAAGTTTGCAAGTTCAACCCCCCGAGCTGACAAGGTACAAATCTGTCGTTCTGCCCCCGAACAAGGCAGTTAACCCATTGTTCCTAGGCCGTCATTGAAAATATGAATTTGTTTCTAACTGACTTGCCTAGTTAAATAAAGGTAAAAAAGAGGGTAGTAAGTTCCTCGGCGTACACATCACGGACAAACTGAATTGGTCCACCCACACAGACAGCGTTGTGAAGAAGGCGCAGCAGCGCCATAAGTCCACCATAATTTGCAAATAAATCCATTAAAAATCCTAAAATGTGATTTTCTGGATTTTTTTCTTCTAATTTTGTCTGCCAAAGTTGAAGTGTGTACCTATGATGAAAATTGCAGGCCTCATCTTTTTAAGTGGGAGAACTTGCACAATTGGTGGCTGACTAAACTTTTTTGCCCCACTATAAATTGACACCAAGATGATATCTGTGTCTTGTAAGGTTCACAGATCATAGGGTCTTGCAGGAGGCATGTATGGGTCTATATATGGCCTAAAATGGCTAATTTAATCATGATTTTCTACAAAATGATTTGTGATACAAATGTAAAAAACATGTTAAACATCCTTCCTCCCAATGAAGTTTCAATGTGAGAATTTCAAGAACAATCTGAGATGACAAAAATATTTTCAGCTGCCGTGGAATCGCCCAATTAGCCTTGCTTGCTTAAATTATTGACCCATGCGTTAATAATTTAGCCAGCCAGCTAGCTAGCTACTTCCCTTGATCCCTTCCATCATCAAATTAATGCCAAGAATGTATCAATCTAGTAGTTAGTGAGCCATCTAAAAAACGTTGCTCAAAACAAGGATGCTTTTTATATCTTGTTTTGCAGCTATTGCGCCCAGCTGTGGAGAACGTCCTCATTCATGCCCCAGACAGTTGAAGCATGCTGGTAGTAACGTTAGTATGCAGCCCAACATAATCAGAAGAGATGCCGGAGTCTGGCATCAAACGAAAAGCCTGCTTTACAAGAATCTTCTCATCAAATGGAGGACTAAACAACAGAGTCTGCAGGTGGGTTACTTGCTGCACCTCGTCCTTTGTCTGCCTGATTTGAATCACTTTGGGGCAGTTTCACGGACACAGATAAAGCCTATTATGTTTTGCATCTGAGAAAAGTAGCTAGCTGTATAGTTAACTATATAACTCATCTGTATCTAACCCATGCTGCCAATCATCATTTCCTTCTGCCAGGAGAATGGTAGTACAAAAGTCTCATTCAATTCTATGATAATATTCACACCACACTTTAGGCTGCCCACTTTAGGACTATAAGGCTTAGTTAGGTAATACTACTGCAGCCTGCTGAAGGCTGATTTGTATGTGGTGTTTATAGCCTACGTACGCCACTCAATCAGGTTCATACTACTCCCTTAGGGCTAGGAGTGCACTGACACAGTCAATCACATGTACCTTCCTTTCTCTTGTTTTACCTCCCTCCAGAGCATTTTGGCTCTAGCATTTTATTGTGCCACCCGCCTGCAAGCTTTAACTTCTCTGGGATATGTGGGACGCTAGCCTCGCCAACAGCCAGTGAAATTGCAGGGCGCCAAATTCAAAACAACAGAAACCCATAATTAAAATTCCTCAAACATACAAGTATTTTACATCATTTTAAAGATCAACTTCTTGTAAATCCAGCCACAGTGTCCGATTTCAAATAGGCTTTACGGCGAAAGCACACCAAACGATCACCAAGTCACAGAGAACCATAAAGCCATTTTCCAGCCAAGGAGAGCCCTCACAAAAGTCAGAAATAGCCATTTTAAATTAATAACTAACCTTTGATCTTCATCAGGTGGCACTCACAAGACTTCATGTTACACAAATTTCTGTTTTGTTCGATAAAGTTAATCTTTATGTCCAAAAACCTCTTTTGAAATTGGTGTTTTATGATCAGAAATGCATTGTCTCAAACAAACATCTGGTGAAAGTGCAGAGAGCCACATCAAATGACAGAAATACTCATAATAAACATTGATAAAAGATACAAGTCTTATGTATGGAAATATAGATAAACCTCTCCTTAATGCAACCGCTGTGTCAGATTTCAAAAAGGCTTTACGGCGAAAGCACACCTTGCGATTATGTTAGGTCAGCACCTAGCCACAGAAAAACATACAGCCATTTTCCAAAGATGGAGAGGTGTCACAAAAGTCAGAAATATAATTGTAAATATTCACTTACCTAAGATGATCTTCATCAGAATGCACTCCCATGAATCCCAGTTCCACAATAAATGTTTGTTTTGTTCGATAAAGTCCATAATTTATGTCCAAATACATCATTTTTGTTTGCGCGTTTAGTTCACAAATCCAAACTCACGAGGCGCGGGCAAGTCCAGGCGAAAGTTCCGTCAAATGTCCAAAATGTTATATTGCAGTTCGTAGAAACATGTCAAACGATGTATATAATCAATCTGTAGGATGTTTTTATCATATCTTCAATCATGTTTCAACCGAACAATTCCTTTGTCTTTAGAAATGCAATGGAACGCAGCTAACTCTCATGGGCGAGCACGAGATTGAGCTCATGGGACTCTGCCAGACACCTGGTTGAAACAGCTCTCATTCAGCCCCCCTTCACAGTAGAAGCCTCAAACAAGGTTCTAAAGACTGTTGACATCTAGTGGAAGCCTTAGGAAGTGCAATATGACCCCATAGACACTGTATATTCGATAGGCAATGACTTGAAAAACTACAAACCTCAGATTTCCCACTTCCTTCTCAGGTTTTTGCCTGCCATATGAGTTCTGTTATACTCACAGACATCATTCAAACAGTTTTAGAAACTTCAGAGTGTTTTCTATCCAAATCTACTAATTATACGCATATTCTAGCTTTTGGGCCTGAGTAGCAGGCAGTTTTCTCTGGGCACCTTATTATCCAAGCTACTCAATACTGCCCCCCAGTCCCAAAGAAGTTAAACTTGTTGTGACTAGTGATGCACCAATATGACATTTTTGGCCGATACCGATATCCAATATTTTTCTTGCCCCCCAAAAAACGATACAGATAACCAATATTTAATATTTTAGTGGCCTTTTAAGCATTCTTGTACAGTTTATAGTTCACATATGGACGCAGCGGTCTAAGGCACTGCATCTCAGTGCAAGAGGCGTCACTACAGTCTGGTTCGAATCCAGGCTGTATCACATCCAGCTGTGATTTGGAGTCCCATAGGGCGGCGTACAATTGGCCCAGTGTCGTCCAGGTTTGGCCGGGGTAGGCCGTCATTGTAAATAATAATTTGTTCTTAAAACTGACATGCCTAGTTAGATAAAGGTTACACACACCACATTGACCAAAAAGTTATTTTCTTGGCATTTACTCATTACCAGTAAAACATCAAAACCTAGTTCTTTCACTTACTTGCTGTGCTGTTTCGTTGTTAATTTGATCAGTCGTTTCATTCTAAACCAGGATTTCTATAGAACGGCGTTTGCGTCTTTGTGTGTCAAAAATATATACAATTTAACGTGTCAAATAAGCTTGTTGACTGATCAGGATCTGAATATGACTGCTCGTCACATAATAATTTAACGCATTTACATATTTTTTACATAGTTATTACACATGGATTACACTCAATCATATTTCATATGTCACAACGATTCATTGATACGTATGCTAAGATGCTGGTAAAGTCTCATGCACCTACAGTGCTCGTCATTTAAAAAAGCTAGCTAGATCATGGATGCAAACAATGTTCTTCCCCAAAAACATAGCAAAACGACATCTGTTTCAGTAGCTGTAGTTAGCAAGCTAACTATATAGCTAGCTGTCATTGTCTAAAATAACCAGTTCTTTGATTAATGGTGGTCGGACCCATGTATGTGAAGCTAGCCACAATAAGGTTTAGCCACAATCGTAGACTTTGGTTAGCCTTTAAAATAAAAGTATGGCATAATTCTACTATTTGTATTCAATTGCATCACTGTCAATTACTTTATTTTGAAGTCAAACACAAATTCCACTATTGTGCCTAATCCTTATTGTGGCTAGCTTCATAACCCGGTCCGGTCGAGCGCCACATGAAGCTAGCTGGCTGCTTATAACGTTAGCTTTGGCCAACAGGGTTAAGTAACTGGCTAGCTATTTATTTTCATGAACTGAAGTTCAATTTCAATAGGTGAACAACAAGTGGCAACATAGCTAATACTTACTCACAAGGAGTCCTAAATCATTGCTAAGAACAATGAAAATGACTGCAGTTTTTTACTGGTTATTGTTTTCAGGCTATCCCAGAAGTTGCGGTTGAACAAATTATGCTTTATTACCAATGCGGTATTGTAAGCACATCGTTCGTGGTCAGTTTTTGCTTGTTTGCTGACTTTTTGTACAGCTTTGACAGTGCTACTGTATATTTTTTGACATGCAAAGACCCAAACGGCATTCCATAGTATGTATGTCGTGAAGCTAATAGCAGTGACGGTATTACTGTGTAACTCCGGTAGGGCAACATCAGAAAAATAGCGCACTTGGTAGTGTTACCCGGTGCTCGACCAGTCGGCGAATGCCAACATCACAGAGAACGGTTGATTGTCAAGGGCAATGAATTACATTATCTTGGCTTTAATGGATTTCGCCTTTGAGTTGTCTCGCTGAAATTTTGTTACTCTTTCAAATGACTACTTGACTTGTTGACTGTTAGACCCGCACAGCAGACATTGTGGGCTAGTTTAGGAATGCTGCGTTTGCACGTATAGAGTAACATTTTACGTGGCGTCATTATGTCATGTATCTTCGTTATATAGGTATGCACGTCAGCCATGACATCGGTTTTGCACATCGGTCGTTAAACTAGACATCGGCCGATACCGGCATTTTTAGCTAAAATTTTCCGATATGTTCACCGATATATCTGCCTCGCCTGGTTCACTAACTACTTCTCCGAGTTCAGTGTGTCAACTCGGAGGGCTTGTTGTCCGGACCTCTGGCAGTCTATGGGGGTGCCACAGTGTTCAATTCTCGGGCTGACTCTTTTTTTTCTGTGTGTGTGTGTGTGTGTGTGTGTGTGTGTGTGTGTGTGTGTGTGTGTGTGTGTGTGTGTATATATCTATATATATCTCAATGATGTCGCTTTTGCTGCGGGTGATTCTTTGATCCACCTTTACGCAGACGACACCATTCTGATTATATCTGGCCCTTCTTTGGACACTGTTAACAAATTTCCAAACGAGCTTCAATGCCATATAACTCCTTCCGTGGCCTCCAACTGCTCTTAAATGCTAATAAAACTAAATGCATGCTCTTCAAACGATTGCTGCCCGCTTCCACCCGCCCGACTAGTATCACTACTCCTGACTTCGAATATGTGGACAACTATAAATACCTAGGTGTCTGGCCAGACTGTAAACTCTCCTTCCAGATTCACATTAAGCATCTCCAATCCTAAATTCAATCTAGAATCGGCTTCCTATTTCACAACAAAGCCACCTTCACTCATGCTGCCAAACATACCAGTGTAAAACTGACTATCCTACCGATCCTTGACTTCGGTGATTTACAAAATGGCCTCCAACACTCTACTCATCAAATTGGATGCAGTCTATCACAGTGTCATCCGTTTTGTCACCAAAACCCCATATACTACCCACCACTGCGACCTGTATGCTCTCGTTGGCTGGTCTTCGCTACATATTCGTTGCCAAACCCACTGGCTCCAGGTCATTTATAAGTCTTTGCTCGGTAAAGCTCCGCCTTATCCCACCTTACTGGTCACCATAGCAGCAGCCACCTGTAGCATGCGCTCCACTGGTCATCCCCAAAGCCTTTCCCCCCAGTTCTCTGCTGCCAATGACTGGAACGAATGGCAAAAATCACTGAAGTTGGAGAATTATCTCCCTCACTAACTTTAAGCATCAGCTGTCAGAGGAGTTTACCAAACGCTGCAGCTGTACACAGCCCATCTGTAAATAGCCCATCCAACCAACTACCTACCTCATCCCCATATTTGTTTTTCTGCTCTTTTGCACACCAATATTTCTACTTGCACATCCCCATCTGCACACTCTAGTATTAATTGCTAAATTGTAATTACTTAATCTATGGCCTATTTATTGCCTTACCTCCTTACTTCATTTGCACACACTGTATACAGATTTTTCTATTGTGTTATTGACTGTACGTTTGTTTATCCCATGTGTAACTCTGTTGTTTTTGTCGCACTGCTTTGCTTTATCTTGGCCAGGTCGCAGTTGTAAATGATATATTGTATGAAATATTGTACATCCCTAGTTGTGACCAGTGAAAATATGACTGCCTTCTGCTTCGCAACTCAGCGAAGCAGCATTTTGGAATTGAACAAAATAAGAAACTTTTTCCTCCTTTTTTTTGTGCATTTTCTTTCTTTTGTATGATTTTATATCGTTTTTTTTTAGGGGTGGATCAGCTTTAATATTTTGGATTGTTGCTTCCATCAATTTAAATGTCTGCATCATTTCCAGTACCCCATATATTTTTGGAATGTATACATGCATACATACATACATATACATACATATATACATACATATATATATATACACTTTAAAAAATATATGCCTTTATTATTTCCCGGCAAACCCTACCATCCCTCCCCCAATTGGAGTAAACTAATAAACAATAACACTTATGTTTCTACTTTCAGATAATACATATTATACACAATCTGTTTTACAATAGTTATATTCTGTTTTCTTTTAAGTCCTTCCTCTATTTTCCTTCTTTGTAGGGCCATGCGTTTTTCATTTGTAGTTGCTAAATTGCTGTAATGCATTTCCCGGTTTCATATTTTCCACCCGGGGTAGCCAGTGTTTGAGGGGCTTCCTGGAAATTAAGTCGCTGTATAAGGGAAGTCAGAAAGTGTTGAATAACTAGGGTTGAGTTCCAAATGGTACCTTTGTCGTTTTACACTATATCGGCTGACACTTGGCATACAGTTTCTACTGCACATGTGCTGTCAAAACGAAGTGGTCGACTCTGCTTTTTAATCATGCTGGCCACATCAACCGCTCGCTGAATGTCATAATCCGTCTTGGACTGGCTGCAATCATTTTAAAGGTTATTAAAATGCAACCAAATAAATGAGGCGTGTTATGTAACGCTCCATACCTCCATGCCAAGCTTGTCTGGGAGCAAAGCACCAATGCCAGTTTAGCACTAATGATTATCCTTTGGCGAAACTGTTTATCAAACGTGTTTGGTTTTTTGTAATAGTTCATTACAGATTTATAAACTAATGATAAGCAAGTAATTAAGTTTATTAACAACTGAACTTGAACGTAATGGCAAAATGTAGATTTCTGCCTAAATATAGATATACCCAAAAGTGAAGAAATAAAAAATTGTGATGGCCATAAACAATTTGCCTGACAACTAGGGTTACAAAGGGTCGGTAGATTTCCGGAAATTTTCCATGGGAAGTTAAGGCCTGGAATTTGGGGAATTTTGCTTAAATTCATCAAAAAAGTTTACTTATAACAGTGAAACATTTTTTTTTTTGGGGATACACAGTCAATTCTAGGTCTTGTGGCATTTTGGTTAAACTATCCTCAATTCAATGGAATTGCAACCCTCTGCATGCACAGTGCATTCTTCCATCACTTGTACAGTGCTCTCTTCCAACACATGTACAGCTGATTCTCAAGATATTGCACACTAATGAGATGCTATTGAGCCCACACTACTACACTGTCTGAGCCAAGGACTACTTGTTTTTTGGTAAGTTTTGATTACAATACTTGGTGGGGTGAATATATTTTGTATGAGGTATGTTTTTTTTGTTAACTGGTAAATAATAGGTTACAGCAAAGTGTGTTTAAATAATTTCTAACTTGTTAACAATTACTGCTGGTTAGTTTTTGCTACCATGTGGGTTTTAGCTTGCTTGAGCCTGCAAACTGTTAATTCACTTGTTTCCATACATGTTTAATTTTAAAACATTTGTCTTTCAAAGGAATTGTTTCATCTAACTGCTTAATGTTTTATCTGTACATGGAATTGTATTATTTATTTTTACAATTTATTTTCTCATCTTTACAGGAAAATACCATGGGCACTATCTGATGTGTGGAGACATTTCACTGCAGCTAATGTAGAAGGAAAACGGTGTACATTTGCAAATACTGTACCAAATATGTGAAGAATGCAACAAAGATGCAGAATAATCTGGCCAAGTACATAAAGTTCCCTCAGCTCTCACAACAAGCAACCTCTGACAAAAGTCCCTCTATTTCTATTCAAGGTGAAAATGATGAATCAGACACCTTATCGATAGGAACAGCTCATGGTCCTCCTGGAATCAGAAATTTTGTTTTGCTCAATGGAGGAACATAGTCAGAGAAATGCTGATGAATGTCTTGCTTGAATGGTATATGCAACTGGTTCACCTCTGATGCTTGCAGGCAATGTGTATTGGAAGAGATTTCTGAATGTTCTTCGCCCAGCATACACCCCTCCAACCAGACATGCTTTATCTACTCATTTTATGGATACAGATCAAGCAAATCATAGAGCAAGCAGACTGTATTGCAATCATCTCAGATGGGTGGTCGAATGTTCGTGGGCAGGGAATAATGAACTATATCTCCACCCCTCAACCAGTATTCTACAAGAGCGCGGACACAAGGGACAACAGACACACCGGTCTCTACATTGCAGATGAGCTGAATGCAGTCAATGACCTTGGACCACAGAAGGTATTTGCACTGGTGACAGACAATGCTGCGAACAAGAAGACTGCTTGGTCTAAAGTGGAGTCCTACCCACACATCACACCCATTGGCTGTGCTGCTCATGCATTGAATCTGCTCTTCAAGGACATCATGGCACTGAAAATAATGGATGCACTCTACAAGAGAGCCAAGGAAATGGTTAGGTATGTGAAGGGTCATCAAGTTATAGCAGCAATCTACCTCACCAAGCAAAGTGAGAAGAATAAGAGCACCACATTGAAGCTGCCCAGCAACACCCATTTGGGTGGTGCTGTCGTCATGTCTCCTGGAGAGGAAGGAGTCTTTCCAAGAAATGGCCATATCACAATCTGCCGATATGGACAGCCCCATCAAGAGGATCCTCCTGGATTATGTATTTTTGGAGAGGGTGGTAAGCAGCCTGAAATTCCTGAAACCTATAGTAAAAGCCATTGCACGGATTGAGGAAGACAATGCCATCCTGTCTGATGTTCAGACTCTGCTTACAGATGTAAGAGAAGAAACCCGTACTGCCCTGCCCACTTCACTGTTGCTCCAAGCAGAGGAAACTGCAGTTCTGAAATACATCAAAAAGTGTGAAGACTTCTGCCTGAAATCCATACATGCCGCAGCGTACATGTTGGACCCTAAGCATGCTGGCAAGAGCATCTTGTCTGGTGCAGAGATCAACAAGGCCTATGGTGTCATCACTACCATATCCAGGCCAAGGTGGCGAGACGAGGGCAAGGTTCTTGGCAGTTTGGAGAAGTACACTTCCAAGCAAGAGCTTTGGAATGGAGATGCAATATGGCAGTCGTGCCAACATATCTCATCAGCCACCTGGTGGAAGGGATTTTGTGGATCTGAGGCTCTTTCCCCTGTTGCCTCCATTATCCTCCAAATCCCACCAACATCAGCTGTCTCAGAGCGCGACTGGTCCTTGTTTGGGAACACACACACACACACACACCAAAGAACGTAACAGGCTGACCAATACAAGGGTTGAACAATTGGTGGCCATGTGAGGCATTTTGAGCCTGACAATGAGCCACCCTCAAGGTTGGAATGTGACTGTGAAGATGAGGTCTCAGAGTCTGGATGTTCAAGAGGTGAACATTGAGGAGGTCCAGGGAGAAGACATGGAAGCCTGAGGAAGCCAACTAAAGCTTTAGTTTCTAGACTGTCATTTTATAGATGCATGTTGAAAACGTTTTTGGGTGTCGTGATGGATCATTGGGGATCATTCAATATTCCCTTTTTGGTCAGTGAAATTATCCCATGTGAAGAGTCAACTCATTTAATTAAAGTTCAATTCATAACTAAATTGTTTTTTAAAATTTCTATTGGAAGAATTTAATAATTTGCAATTGTCTGCTTATGATAAGGTACAAGGTTTCTGTCACCACATCATATGGTAAATACAGTTGAAGTCGGAAGTTTACATAGACTTAGGGTGGAGTCATTAAACTTGTTTTTCAACCACACCACAAATTTCTTGTTAACAAACTATACTTTTGGCAAGTTGGTTAGGGCATCTACTCTGTGAAAGACACAAGTAATTTTCCCAGCAATTGTTTACAGACAGATTATTTCACTTATAATTCACTGTATCACAATTCCAGTGGGTCAGAAGTTTACATACACTAAGTTGACTGTGCCTTTAAACAACTTGGAAAATTTCAGAAAATAATGTCATGGCTTTAGAAGCTTCTGATGGGCTAATTTACTTATTTTGAGTCAATTGCAGGTGTACCTGTGGATGAATTTTAAGGCCTACCTTCAAACTCAGTGCCTCTTTGCTTGACATCATGGGAAAATCAAAAGAAATCAGCTAAGACCTCAGAAAAAAATGTAGACCTCCACAAATCTGGTTCATCCTTGAGAGAAATGTCCAAACACCTGAAGGTACCACTTTCATCTGTACAAACAATAGTACGCAAGTATAAACACAATGGGACCACGCAGCCGTCATACCACTCAGGAAGGAGACGCCTCCTAGAGATGAAAATACTTTGGTGCGAAAAGTGCAAATCAATCCCAGAACAGCAACAGACCTTGTGAAGATGCTGGAGGAAACCGGTATAAAAGTATCTATATCCACAGCAAAACGAGTCCTATATTGATATAACCTGAAAGGTCACTCAGCAAGGAAGAAGCCACTGCTCCAAAACCGTCATAAAAAATCCAGACTACAGTTTGCAACTGCACATGGGACAAAGATTGTACATTTTGGAGAAATATCCTCTGGTCTGACAAAACAAAAATAGAACTATTTGGCCATAATGACCATCGTTATGTTTGGAGAAAAAAGGGGAGGCTTGCAACCCAAAGAACACCATCCCAACCGTGAAGCACGGGGTGGCAGCATCATGTTGTTGGGGTACTTTGCTGCAGGAGGGACTGGTGCATTTCACAAAATAGATGGCATCGTGAGGTAGGAAAAGTATGTGGATATATTTTAGCAACATCTCAAGACATCAGTCAGGAAGTCAAAGCTTGGTCGCAAATGGGCAAATGGGTCTTCCAAATGGGCAGTGACCCCAAGCATACTTCCGAAGTTGTGGCAAAAGTTACACCACCTCTGTCAGGAGGAATGGGCCAAAATTCACCCAACTTATTGTGGGAAGCTTGTGTGAGGCTAGCCAAAACGTTTGACCCAAGTTAATCAATTTAAAGGCAATGCTACTGAATACTAATTGATTGTATGTAAACTTCTGACCCACTGGGAATGTGATGAAAGAAATCAAATCTAAAAGAAATCATTCTCTCTACTAATATTCGGACATTTCACGTTCTTTAAATAAAGTGGTGATCCTAACTGACCAAAGACGGGGACATTTTACTTGGATTAAATGTCAGCAATTGTGAAAAACTGAGTTTACATACACCTTAGCCAAATACATTAAAACTTCTGACTTCAACTGTATATCCAATGCATTAAACATCTACATGTAAATGGTGTTAATATTAGTTTGCATATACAGTGCCTTGCGAAAGTATTCGGGCCCCTTGAACTTTGCGACTTTTTGCCACATTTCAGGCTTCAAACAAAGATATAAAACTGTATTTTTTTTTTGTGAAGAACCAACAACAAGTGGGACACAATCATGAAGTGGAGCAACATTTATTGGATATTTCAAACTTTTTTAACAAATCAAAAACTGAAAAATTGGGCGTGCAAAATTATCTGAAATATAAAATGTATTTTGATTTGTTTCACACTTCTTACTACATGATTCCTTTTTGTGTTATTTTGTTTTTATATATTCACTATTATAGAAAAATACAGAATAACCCTGGAATGAGTTGGTGTGTCCAAATTCTTGACTGGTACTGTGTGTGTGTGCAATGTGAAGAGTGAACTCCTTTTATTAAAGTTGTCTACCTAATGAGGTAAAAGGTTTTATGTTTCTGTCTCCATATGATATGGTAAACCTATCCAACACACAAAACATCGACATTTAAATGGTATTAATTTGCATATATTTCTGTTAATTCCCATTTTTTTCCCCTGTTAATTCCCACGAAAAGTTACCACCCTAAAATGTGCAAACCAACTGACGACTCAAACTGAATTCTTCCGCTGCTCTATTGTTCGCTACATACAATACTTCAGTCTGAAACTGCCATCATTTAAGTAGTTTGTGGTGAAAATGAGGTCTGTTGTACAGAACGAAGTCATCAGTGATCATCTCTAACCGATCGGAGTATCAAAGACAATGGCGTATCGGTTTCTATGACCAATCAGAACTGTTAGAATGTTTTTCCGTTTTAGAATCGGCGGGGAGGTACTCCGACCCAGACTCTGCTAGAACAAACGTCCATGGGCGTAGCATTTTGCCAAAGCAAGGAGTTTGGATAGCCAGGTAAATAAAAAAATATCTGGTAAAGCTGCATAGTTTTATAAAGGTCTGGAACGTACCTTATTTGGCGTACTCCCTTTTGAGGAAACAAGCTCAAGTACATAGTACAAATATTATAGAAATATTAATAATTGTCTACACTGAACAAAAATATAAACGCAACAGGTGATGTGTTGGTCCCATGTTTCATGAGCTGAAATAAATTATCCCTCAAATGTTCCATATGCACAAATCTTATTTCTCTCAAACTTTGTGCAGAAATGTTTTTCATCCCGTCCTATTACGTATTTATGACTGCTAGAGCCGGGCAATGAAGTTATAGCCTATCTACTGCAGTTATATATCCTTGAAAGTGCCTTGGCTAGGCCTATCTGCAATTAAAAACTGTATCTCGCAATGGAATGCTGAATTTCGCAATTTCTTGGCTTGCAGTGTCTCACAACTTCAGTAAAGCAGGGCCTATCATCAATGAATAGGCTAGGATATTCTTTGTGCAACAGACCAAAGAGTGAACACCCACTTGCATCATTAGCAAAGCGAAAGAGCAGGCAAGCCAGTTGCACTGTGATAAACACAAGAGAATTTCCCTGAAGGATTTTTCTTAATTTTAAAGATCCCAATTTTGTTAACATTTAACATTTTAACATTTTGTTAACATTAACATTTGAGCTTTTCAATGTTCACACCCCTATTCTAAATATAGTAACAATTAAATTCTAAAGTACTTGCTGTAAGATTTCACCTTAACTGTAAAATAAATATCATTGTAGTGACAGTACAATATTTGCACAATTTCATAAAACGGACAGACTTTTCTGCCGGATGTCTTCTGTGCGAAATGCCATTCAAATGTGTGCAGACTCATTACAACTACAGCTTTAAGCACAAATCAATTTAGTATGTGACCAAGGCATGTCATAGGAGTAGCTAACATATCTTTTTTTATCCATGGCTGTTTGAAAGATATGCCAGCCTCCAGCTGAGGGCATGACATGCCAAACACAACAATTAAGTGTTTCAATTAATCTCACTTCTCCCCAATAGCACTGTTTGTCGCCAACCTTGATGGTAGTGAGAATTTGAGACCATGGAAAAGCTAAAGACAGTGGGCTTGTTCGACATTGTAGCCGACAGTGTAAGCAACTGCCGACTGACTGACAAATCACTTTGCATCATTAATAACTACTCAGTCATTATTATTTGTAGATCAGTCAGTCAATCACAATGCGTCACAGATTTGATCCGCTCAAACCAGGCCACCGAGTGGTTATGGGGGAGTACTGTCTACGGTAGTAGGATGTTTACGGTAGTGTCACTGCTGTTTATTAGAATGATAAGGCTGATATGTTAATTCAACCTCAGTCTTGTGTCCTTCCATCTAGGCTGAGTTACTGTCAAGCACTTTGATAAATGCTGATATAAAAGGGCTTTATCAATACATTTGTTTCATTGTATTATTGATTAATTGATGCCCTTTATAAATCAATGTGATTTATTGAGGTAGTGAGTGGTTGGTTAATTCCCTTTCCCTCCAGGAGATGATTTGATTGATTGGTGCCGTTTCTCCTCTAGGAGTTGATCCTGCCACTGCTGCTGCTGTGCCTGCTGATTCTGATCAGCACCCTGAACCCACATGTCTACTACGGAGGCATCAGTACCATGGAGCTGGAGAGGGAGGACTACCACTTACTCAAGGGCCTGGGATACACCCCCATTAACAATGCCACCAATCACATCATGGAGGAGGTGGCCCAGGAAATGCGTAAGTAGGAGGATGGACATGAAGTGCATAAAATGCTAATATAGGGGATATTGACTTGCTTTGGATTTGTCGCACAAATGCTAAAACGTTAGCATTTGGCGACTGTGACCAGATTAACAAAACCAAGGCATGGATTAAGCCCTCCCCGTCCCGTCATGGATTTAGCCTAAAAGCATTGCCTTGGTGTAGGCTAAGCATTGATTGAAGCCTGGAGGGAATTTATATGGGCCCTTGTTGCGCACTATAACAGGAATACTGTGCTATTGGGGACACAGACTGTGTATTTATGTCTGCCTTATTTCTTGTGATTTCCTGATTGCACTGTAGACTTGCAGGATCGCCTGGAGATGTTCTCTAGTGAAGAGGATCTGGAGAATGCCAGTCTTTATGAGCCCTCAGGCTACGTTGGGGTGGTCTTCATGGGCAGCACACCCACCTCTTACAGGTTGCGTTTCCCTTACAACCATCTGCCCCTGCCCAGTGACTACACTGAATCTATTGGTGAGAGATGATTTTAATTTTGTAATAAATCAAGTATTTATCAATGTCTTAATTAGAGGTCGACCGATTAATCGGAAAGGCCGATTAATTAGGGCCGTTTTCATAACAATCGGAAATCGGTATTTTGGGGTGCCGATTCTTTAAAAAAAAAATATATATATATATACCTTTACCTAGGCTAGTCAGTTAAGAACACATTCTTATTTTCAATGACGGCCTAGGAACGGTGGGTTAACTGCCTTGTTCAGGGGCAGAATGACATATTTTCACCTTGTCAGCTCGGGGGATCCAATCTTGCAACCTTACAGTTAACTAGTCCAACGCTCTAACCACCAGCCTCTCATTGCACTCCACGAGGAACCTGCCTGTTACGTGAATGCAGTAGAAGCCAAGGAAAGTTGGTAGCTAGCATCAAGCGTATCTTACAAAAAACAATCAGTAAATCATAATCACTAGTTATAACTACACATGGTTGATTATATTACTTGTTTATCTAGCGCGTCTTGCGTTGCATATAATCAATGCAACGCTGGGGGATGATTTAACAAAAGTGCATTTGCGAAAAAAGCACAATCGTTGGATGACTGTACCTAACCATAAACACCAATGCCTTTCTTGAAATCAATACACAGAAGTATATATTTTTAAACCTGCATATTTAGCTAAAATAAATCCAGGTTAGCAGGCAATATTAACCAAGTGAAATTGTGTCATTTCTCTTGCGTTCATTGCACGCAGAGTCAGGGTATATGCAACAGTTTGGGCAGCCTGGCTCATTGTGAACTAATTTGCCAGAATTTTACGTAATTATGACATAATATTGAAGGTTGTGCAATGTAACAAGAATATCTTTGCAAGCACAGAGCTATTTATGACTTCAAGCCTATCAGCCTAATGGCTGGTGTAACCGATGTGAAATGGCTAGCTAGTTAGCTGGGTGTGCGCTAATAGCGTTTCAAACGTCACTCGCTCTGAGACTTGGAGTAGTTACTCCCCTTGCAGAGGGTGGAGCGATGGGTAACGCTGCTTCGAGGGTGGCTGTTGTCGATGGGTTCCTGGTTCGAGCCCAGGTAGGGGCGAGGAGAGGGACGGGAGCTATACTGTTACACTGGCAATACTATAGTGCCTATAAGAACATCCAATAGTCAAAGGTATATGAAATACAAATGGTATAGAGAGAAATAGTCCTATAAATACTATATTAACTTCAACCTAAAACCTCTTACCTTGGAATATTGAAGTCTCATGTTAAAAGGAACCACCAACTTTCATATATTCTGAGCAAGGAACTTAAACGTTAGCTTTTTTACTTGGCACATATTACACTTTTACTTCTCCAACACTTTGTTTTTGCATTATTTAAACCAAATTGAACATGTTTCATTATTTATTTGAGGCTAAATTTATGTATTATATTAAGTTAAAATAAGTGTTCATTCAGTATTGTTGTAATTGTCATTATTACAAATAAATAAATAGAAATTGTCCGATTAATCGGTATCGGCTTTTTTGGTCCTCCAATAATCGGTATCAGCGTTGAAAGATCATAATCGGTCGACCTCTAGTCTTAATGTCAATATGCCTTGTCCATTGCTGTTCTGGTTAGTGTTTATTGGCTTATTTCACTATAGAGCCTTTAGACCTGCTCATTATACCTTATCCAACCTTTCAGTTCCACCCCCACAAATGAGATGACATCAGCTGGTTTCAATTATGTTTCTAGAGACAATATCTCTCTCATCATCACTCAATACCTAGGTTTACCTACACTGTAGTCACATCCTACCATACCTTTGTCTTTACATTATACCTTGAAGCTATTTTATCGCCCCCAGAAACTTCATTTTACTCTCTGTTCTGGACGATCTAGACAACCAATTCTCATAGCTTTTAGCCGTACCCTTATCCTACTCCTCCTCTGTTCCTCTGGTGATGTAGAAGTGAATCCAGGCCCTGCAGTGCCTAGCTCCACTCCTATTCCCCAGGCGTTCTCTTTTGAGGACTTCTGTAACCATAATAGCCTTGGTTTCATGCATGTTAACATTAGAAGCCTCCTCCCTAAGTTTGTTTTATTCACTGCTTTGGCACACTCTGCCAACCCGGATGTTCTAGCCGTGTCTGAATGCTGGCTAACTACAACATTTTCAGGCAAGATAGATTGCCCGAAGGGGGCGGTGTTGCAATCTACTGCAAAGATAGCCTGCAGAGTCCTGTCCTACTCTCCAGATCTGTACCCAAACAATTTGAACTTCTACTTTTAAAAATCCACCTCTCTAAAAACAAGTCTCTCACCGTTGCCGCCTGCTATAGACCACCCTCTGCCCCCAACTGTGCTCTGGACACCATATTTGAACTGATTGCCCCCCGTCTATCTTCAGAGCTCATGCTGCTAGGCGACCTAAACTGGAACATGCTTAACACCCCAGCCATCCTACAATCTAAATTTGATGCCCTCAATCTCACACAAATTATCAATGAACCTACCAGGTACCACCCCAAAGCCATAAACACGGGCACCCTCATAGATATCATCCTAACCAACTTGCCCTCCAAATACACCTCTGCTAATTTGTAAGTCGCTCTGGATAAGAGCATCTGCTAAATGACTTAAATGTAAAATGTTTTCAACTAAGATCTCAGTGATCACTGCCTCATTGCCTGCATCTGAAATGGGTCAGCGGTCAAACGACCTCCACTCATCACTGTCAAACGCTTCCTGAAAAACTTTAGCGAGCAGGCCTTTCTAATCGACCTGGCCAGGGTATCCTGGAAGGATATTGATCTCATCCCGTCAGTAGAGGATGCCTGGTTATTTATTTTTAAATGCCTTCCTCACCATCTTAAATAAGCATGCCCCATTCAAGAAATTTAGATCCAGGAACAGATATACCCCTTGGTTCTCTCCAGACCTGACTGCCCAGAACCAACACAAAAACATCCGATGGCGTTCTGCATTAACATCGAACAGCCCCCGTGATATGCAACTTTTCAGGGAAGCAAAAAAAACAATATACACAGGCAGTTAGAAGAGCCAAGGCTAGCTTTTTCAAGCATACATTAGCTTCCTTCAACACAAACTCAAAAAGGTTCTGGGACACTGTAAAGTCCATGGAGAATAAGAACACCTCCCAGCTGCCCACTGAACTAAGGAAACACTGTCACCATCGATAAATCCATTATAATAGATAATTTCAAGAAGCATTTTTCTACGGCTGGCCATGCTTTCCACCTGTCTACCCTTACCCCGTTCAACAGCACTGCACCCCCCACTGCAACTCGCCCAAGCCTTCCCCATTTCTCCTTCGCCCAAATCCAGTCAGCTGATGTTTTGAAAGAGCTGCAAAATCTGGACCCCTACAAATTTCTAAAATTATCTGCCGAAATTGTTGCAACCCCTATTACTAGCCTGTTCAACCTCTCTTTCGTGTCGTCTGAGATTCCCAAAGATTGGAAAGCAGCTGCGGTCATTACCCTCTTCAAAGGGGACACACTGTTGATCCAAACTGCTACAGACCTATATCTATCCTACCCTGCCTTTCTAAGGTCTTTGAAAGCCAAGTCAACAAACAGATTACCGACCATTCTGAATCCCACCATACCTTCTCCGCTATGCAATCTGGTTTCAGAGCTGGTCATGGGTGCACCTCAGCCATGCTCAAGGTCCTAAACGATATCTTTACTGCCATCGATAAGAAACAATACTGTGCAGCCGTATTCATTGACCTGGCCAAGGCTTTCGACTCTGTCAGTCACCACATCCTCATCGGCAGACTCGATAGCCTTGGTTTGTCAAATGATTGCCTCGCCTGGTTCACCAACTACTTCTCTGATAGAGTTCAGTGTGTCAAATCGGAGGGCCTGTTGTCCAGGCCTCTGGCAGTATCTATGGGGGTGCCACAGGGTTCAATTCTTGGACCAACTCTCTTCTCTGTATACATCAATGATGTCGCTCTTGCTGCTGGTGAGTCTCTGATCCACCTCTACGCAGACGACACCATTCTGTATACTTCTGGCCCTTCTTTGGACACTGTGTTAACAACCCTCCAGATGAGCTTCAATACCATACAACTCTCCTTCCGTGGCCTCCAATTGCTCTTAAATACAAGTAAAACTAAATGCATGCTCTTCAACCGATCGCTGCCTGCACCTTCCCGCCTGTCCAACATCACTACTCTGGAAGGTTCTAACTTATAATATGTGGACAACTACAAATACCTAGGTGTCTGGTTAGACTGTAAGCTCTCCTTCCAGACTCACATCAAACATCTCCAATCCAAAGTTAAATCTAGAATTGGCTTCCTATTTCGCAACAAAGCATCCTTCACTCATGCTGCCAAACATACCCTTGTAAAACTGACCATCCTACCGATCCTCGACTCACACATTACTGCATCTGTACATAGCCCATCTATAATTTAGCCCAAACAACTACCTCTCCCCCTACTGTATTTATTTATTTATTTTGCTCCTTTGCACCCCATTTTTTCTACCTCTACCTTGCACATTCTTCCACTGCAAATCTACCATTCCAGTGTTTTACTTGCTATATTGTATTTGCTTCGCCACCATGACCTTTTTTTGCCTTTACCTCCCTTATCTCACCTCATTTGCTCACATTGTATATAGACATATTTTTCTACTGTATTATTGACCGTATGTTTACTCCATGTGTAATTCTGTGTTGTTGTATGTGTCAAACTTCTTTGCTTTATCTTGGCCAGGTCGCAATTGTAAATGAGAACATGTTCTCAACTTGCCTACTTGGTTAAACAAAGGTGAAAAATTTTATTTTTTAAATTGTGAGCGAGAGTTGAGCCTATACCTTCCTAATATCCATTAGTGAGAGAGACAAAGTTTGACCCTACCCTCTTTGTACAAGCAGAACATCCCCAATACAATAGATAGCCTTCCGCTTGGAGATATATTGTTTGCATACTGCTAGATGATTTTAAATTCCAAGATCATTCAAAGGATTGGTTACTAGTCCATGTACAGATGTGAGTTATGAAGGCATTAACGGAGTGTGTCTGTCTGTTTCTTTGTTTGTTCCTCCCTCCCTCAGCCAACTGTTTTGCCAGCTCAGTGAACTGCAGAGCAGCTAATTACTGGTACTCTGGCTTCATCCGCCTCCAGACTCTCATCGACGCCGCCATCATACAGGTGAGATCAAATGTTATTTGTCACATGTGCCGAATACAACAGGTGTAGTAGACCTTACAGTGAAATGCTTACTTATATGCCATTAACCAACAATGCAGTTTTAAGAAAATACCTTTAAAAACGTATGAGATAAAAATAACAAATAATTAAAGTGCAGCAGTAAATAACAATAGCGGGGATATATACGGGGGGTACCTGTACAGGGTCAATGTGCGGGGGGCACCGGTGTCGAGGTAGTTGAGGTAATTATGTACACGTAGTTAGAGTTATTAAAGTGGCTATGCATAGATATTAACAGAGAGTAGCAGCAGCGTGAGGGGGGCAATGCAAATAGTATGGGTAGCCATTTGAAGAGCTGTTCAGGATATGATTTTTCAACTCCGATATCGATTATTGGAGATCCAAAAAAAGCCGATACTAATTAATTGGCCAATTTTTATATATACATTTGTAATAATGACAATTACAACAATACTGAATGAACACTTATTTTTTAGTCTCAAATAAATAATGACATGTTCTATTTGGTGTAAAGTAAAAGTGCATGACAATGATCCCAAACACACCGCCCGGGCAACGAAGGAGTGGCTTCGTAAGAAGCAAATACTTATTTTCCACCATAATTTGCAAATAAATTCATAAAAAATCCTACAATGTGATTTTCTTGATTTTTTTCTCTCATTTTGTCTGTCATAGTTGAAGTGTACCTATGATGAAAATTACAGGCCTCATCTTTTTAAGTGGGAGAACTTGCACAATTGGTGGCTGACTAAATACTATTTTGCCCCATTGTTGGTTGAATATACTGCCAAATTCTCTAAAATGACGTTGGAGGCGGTTTATGGTAGAGAAATTAACTTTCAACTCTCTGGCAACAGCTCTGGTGGACATTCCTGCACTCAGCATGCCAATTGCATGCTCCCTCGACTTGAGACACCTGTGGAATTGTGTTGTGTGACAAAACTGCAAATGTTAGTGGCCTTTTATTGTGTGTATGGAATTTCTGTGATATCTTATTTCAGCTCATGAAACATGGGGCCAACACTTTACATGTTGCGTTTATATTTTTGTTCAGTGTATATTAATGCTTGATCCCTGCCTATGTCCTGTGTTCAGATGCAGACCAAGCGGTCAGTATGGAGTGAGATGGACCACCTGCGTGTGGTGATGATGGGCCAGCCAGGGTCAGTGGAGGTCCAAAAGTTTCCCCACGCTCTCATCTCCATCTACCTGGTGCTGGCTTTCACACCCTTCATCACCTTCCTCATCGTCAACGTAGCAGCAGAGAAGGAACACAGGCTCAAAGACACCATGACCATGATGGGCCTCTACGACTCTGCCTTCTGGTCAGTAGGATGATTTGTGTTTGTTAAAGTAACTGCTGTATACATTTATACTATATTGCCATAAAGAACCTCCAACAGTTATCTGACTCAATGATGGAGGCTGGTGTACCATGTGCAGAGCTAGGTTGTTAAAGAAATAACATTATTAAGGCTTTTTACATCATCCCACGTAAGGGCGGCAGGTAGCCTAGTGGTTAGAGCGTAACCGAAAGGTTGCAAGATCGAATCCCAGAGCTGACAAGGTAAAAATCTGTCGTTCTGCCCCTGAACAAGGCAGTTAACCCACTGTTCCTAGGCCGTCATTGAAAATAAGAATTTGTTCTTAACTGACTTGCCTAGTTAAATAAAGGTAAAATAAATTAAAAATAAGAGTCTGAGGGGAGGATTTTTACATACCGTAATTGCTGGACTATTAAGCGTACCTGAATATAAACCGCACCCACTGAATGATTAAAAAATATGTATTTTGTACATAAATATGCCGCACATGTCTATAAGCCGCAGGTGCCTACCGGTACATTGAAACAAATGAACTTGGTCACTATCTTCCTCCTCCTGTGCACTGAAACCACTGAAGTCATCTCCTTCGGTGTCGTAGATGTATAGCCTCAGAATTGCTTCATCCGATGTTGGATCGTTTTCATTGTCGCTCTCGTCACTTTCATCCAGAGGCAAATACCCCGCTGAGCTCATGCTGCCCCTTCAACACGCAGCAGTCCAGCCTTTCGAAACCCGTTGATGATAGTGGATTTTTTGTCAATGCTCCAGGTGCTGTCAGGACCCACTGGCAGACTTGACCATAAGTTGCTCTTCGCATGCGGCCCGTTTTAGTGAAGGATTTCTCCCCACTTGTCATCCAAGCCTCCCACTGAACAAGGAGCGCCACCTTAAATGCATGATTTACACTGATGTCAAGTGGCTGCAAATACTTTGGGCCATCTGCTTTTCTTCCCTCAGAAAGCTTTTCTTGTCTTTTTGCACTGAGTCAGTTCCTCACGCTGCTGTTTCCAACGTCTTATCATCGACTCATTAAGGCCAAGCTCCCGTGCAGCAGCTCTATTTCCTTTTCCAACAGCCAGATCGATCGCCTTCAACTTGAAAGCTGCATCATATGCATTTCTCCGTGTCTTTGCCATGATGAGGGTGACAAAATTACTACTGTAATCAGAATGATGGGAAGTTTGAGCGCGCTCGATTTACGTCACATTATGTGACGGTGCTCAGTTTTTTGGCGGCATGAATCTTGTGAAAGCGGGAAAAATCCATAAATTAGCCGCGTCATTGTATAAACCGCGAGGTTCAAAGCGTGGGAATAAAGTAGCGGCTTATAGTCCGGAAATTACGGTAATTTATGTTATGATATCTGCTTTTTTTTCTCTACAAAGGTGTGTGTGTGTGTGTGTGTGTGTGTGTGTGTGTGTGTGTGTGTGTGTGTGTGTGTGTGTGTGTGTGTGTGTGTGTGTGTGTGTGTGTGTGTGTGTGTGTGTGTGTGTGTGTGTGTGTGTGTGTTGATGTTTCAACAGGCTATCGTGGGGCCTGCTGTATGCAGCTCTGGTCACCACCATGTCCATCCTCATGTCCATCATCGCTACCTATACAGCTCTCTTCCCCAACAGTGACTTCATCGTCATCTTCCTCCTCATCTTCCTCTACGGCATCTCCTCTGTGAGTACCTCTAATGAGCCCTGGTTCGTTCATGACATGCCATTTACTGTGTGTTCAATTAAATCCCTGAAACAGAAGAACAGAGTTGAAGTTCAGACTGTTCTAAAAGATAAGATACAGTACCAGTCAAAAGTTTGGACACCTACTCATTTCAGGGTTTTTCTTTATTTTTACTATTTTCTACGTTGTAGAATTATAGTAAAGACATCAAATAACACACATGTAATCATGTAGTAACCAAAAAAGTGTTAAACAAATCCAAATATATTTATTGCATCACTGCCTGGTATGGCAACGGCTCGTCCTCTGACCGCAAGGCACAACAGAGGGTAGTGCGTATGGCCCAGTACATCACTGGGCCATATGGTCCTTCTGTAGCTCAGTTGGTAGAGCATGGCGCTTGTAACGCCAGGGTAGTGGGTTCGATCCCCGGGACCACCCATACGTAGAATGTATGCACACATGACTGTAAGTCGCTTGGGATAAAAGCGTCTGCTAAATGGCATATATTATTACTGGGGCCAAGCTTCCTGCTTTCCAGGACTCTATACACAAGCAATGGACAGTAGACCAGTGGAAATGTTTTCCTTGCGTGCGCTGCAGTCTCAAAGAGAACCAAGATCCCCCTGCTCAAGCCAGCGTATGTCCAGGCCCGTCTGAAGTTTGCCAATGACCATCTGGATGATCCAGAGGAGGAATGGGCGAAGGTCGTGGTCTCATGAGACAAAAATAGAGCTTTTTGGTCTAAACTCAACTCGCCGTGTTTGGAGGAAGAAGAAAGATGAGTGCAACCTCAAGAACACCATCCCAACCGTGAAGCATGGAGGTAGAAACATCATTCTTTGGGGATGCTTTTCTGCCAAGGGGACAGGACGACTGCACCGTATTGAGGGGAGGATGGATGGGGCCATGTATCATGAGATCTTGGCCAACAACCTCCTTCCCTCAGTAAGAGCATTGAAGATGGGTCGTGGCTGGGTCTTCCAGCATGACAACGACCCGAAACACACAGCCAGGGCAACTAAGAAGTGGCTCCGTAAGAAGCATCTCAAGGCCCTGGAGTGGCCTAGTCAGTCTCCAGACTGAACCCAATATAAAATCTTTGGAGGGAGCTGAAAGTCCGTATTGCCCAGCAACAGCCCCGAAACTTGAAGGATCTGGAGAAGGTCTGTATGGAGGAGTGGGCCAAAATCCCTGCTTCAGTGTGTGCAAACCTGGTCAAGAACTACAGGAAACGTATGATCTCTGTAATTGCAAACGAAGGTTTCTGTACCAAATATTAAGTTCTGCTTTTCTGATGTATCAAATACTTATGTCATGCAATAAAATGCAAATTAATTACTTTAAAATCATACAATATGATTTTCTGGATTTTTGTTTTAGATTCTGTCTCTCACAGTTGAAGTGTACCTATGATAAAAAATTACAGACCTCTACGTGCTTTGTAAGTAGGAAAACCTGCAAAATCAGCAGTGTATCAAATACTTGTTCTCCCCACTATATATACTGTATTTTTGTCAATTCCACTACAGCATTGCTCGTCCTAATATTTATATTTCTTCATTCCATTATTTTACTTTGAGATTTGTGTGTATTGTTGTGAATTGTTATATATTACTGCACTGTTGGCGCAATGAACAAACATTTCTCTACACTCTTAATAACATCTGCTAAATATGTGTATGTAACCAATACAATTTGATTTGATTTACATTTAACTTAGTGAATGGAATATGAATGACAGTCATCCAATATGCTGTAATAGATATAAGGCCATGTTCATGAGAAAATATATATAGTTGAAGTCAAAAGTTTACGTACACTTAGGTTGGAGTCATTAAATTCGTATTTCAACCACTCCACATATTTCTTTTTAACCAACTATAGTTTTGGCAAGTCGGTTAGGACATCTACTTTGTGCATGACACAAGTCATTTTTCCAACAATTGTTTACAGACTAATTGTTTCACTTATAATTCACTGCATCACAATTCCATTGGGTCAGAAGTTTACATACACTAAGTTGACTGTGCCTTTAAACGGCTTGGAAAATTTCAGAAAATGATGTCATGTCTTTAGTAGCTTCTGATGGGCTAATTTACATAATTTTTGCTAATTTACATAATTTGGAGGTGTACCTGTGGATGTATTTCAAGGCCTACCTTCAAACTCAGTGCCTCTTTGCTTGACATCATGGGAAAATCAAAAGAAATCAGCCAAGACCTCAGGGGGAAAAAATGTAGACCTCCGCAAGTCTGGTTCATCCTTGGGAGCAATTTCCAAACACCTGAAGGTACCATGTTCATCTACACAAACAGTAGTACGCAAGTATAAACACTATGGGACCATGCAGCCGTCATACCGCTCAAGAAGGAGACACGTTCTGTCTCCTAGAGGTAAACGTACTTTGATGCGAAAACAGCACATGACCTTGTGAAGATGCTGGAAGAAACGGGTAAAAAAGTATCTATATCCACAGTAAAACAAGTCCTATATCGACATAACCTGAAAGGCTGCTCAGCCAGGAAGAGGCCGCTGCTCCAAAACCTGCCATAAAAAAGCCAGACTACGGTTTGCAATTGCACATGGGGACAAAGATGGTACTTTTTGGAGAAATGTCCTCTGATCTGATGAAACAAAAATAGAACTATTTGGCCATAATGACCATCGTTATGTTTGGAGGAAAAAAGAGGGAGGCTTGCAAGCCGAAGAACACCATCCCAACCGTGAAGCACGGGGGTGGCAGCATCATGTTGTGGGGGTGCTTTGCTGCAGGAGGGACTGGTGCACTTCACAAAATAGATGGCATCGTGAGGAGGGAAAATTATGGGGATATATTGAAGCAAAATCTCAAGACATCAGTCAGGAAGTTAAAGCTTGGGCGCAAATGGGTCTTCCAAATTAACAATGACCCCAAGAATACTTCCAAAGTTGTGGCAAAATGGCTTAAGGACAACAAAGTCAAGGTATTGGAGTGGCCATCACAAAGCCCTGACCTCAATCCCATAGAACATTTGTGGGCAGAACTGAAATAGTGTGTGTGATGAGCAAGGAGGCCTACAAACCTGACTCAGTTATACCAGCTCTCGAATGGCCAAAATTCACCCAATTTATTGTGGGAAGCTTGTGGAAGACTTTGACCCAAGTAAAACAATTTCAAAGCAATGCTACCAAATACTAATTGAGTGTATGTAAACTTCTGACCCACTGGTAATGTGATGCAAGAAATAAAAGCTGAAATAAATAATTATCTCTACTATTATTGTGACATTTCACATTCTTAAAATAAAGTGTTGATCCTAACTGACCTAAGACATTTTTTACTAGGATTAAATGTCAGGAATTGTGAAAAACTGAGTTTAAATGTATTTGGCTAAGGTGTATGTGAACTTCTGACTTCAACTGTATAATTTTTCCTCATCTTATACGGCATCGACCGCCACTGGTGTGTGTATGTGTGACATCGACTGGCTCGATTCGGTGCTTTGTAGCAAGATTTGAAATAGTGTTTTTTGCATTGGATAAAAGTAGAGACTCAAGAGCTGGACAATGGTATATCATACACTGCAGTTATGCTTTGAAAGTTTATTAACTTGTAACTCCACTTATGAGAAAATGGCCCTTGAATGTTTGGGTACACCTACTGGAGAGCTCTTCTTTGTCTTTACCCATTCATCATTGTTCACACCCTCTTAAGCCTTAGCCCCACCCATCTTTTTAAGGATTCACATGTGAGGCCATGTGCTAAACATAGTGAGAAATTTGTAAACAACCAAAGATTTAAATACTAAAAGTGATAAGTAGTAGCAAAAATACACTTTATTTAGTCCTTGACCCTATTCTGACTTTTGGGCAGGTCATGTTCTTCACCTTACCATCTCTGGTAAACACACAACATATCAACCAAAATCAAAATGTATTTTTCACATGCAAAAGGTGTAAATGATACAGTGAAATGGTTACTTGCATATTTGCATAGTAGCAATATCAAAAATAGAAAGTGTCCATGTAAATATTTTATATTTATTAGACGATTCTTACCCAGACACACTTGTCTAAATCGATGGGTCATGTGAAAGAAGTGCAATAACCACCCCGCAGCCACATCTAGTTAAGTGTATGGGTCACTATTGTCTAGTCATGTTAATGAAATACAATAGATGACCGTAATCACACCTGGCTAACTTGGTGGGTCATGTCATCTGGCGAGGTAGAGTCTTTTGTTTAGACATGTAGCTAGATAAACAATGAACCTAATGGTGCTTTCAAGACATCTGGGAACTTGGAAAAAATACGAGGTGAAATATTGACATCAGTGCTCTCTCTTCAGGTAAGAAGGTCGGGACTCTATAAAGAGGCCCGAGGTTCCGAGTTGGATGACCGCAAAAAAAACTTTTTCCCAGTCGGAGCTCGTTCCCAGTTGTTCCCAGTTGTTTTGAATGTGGCAATAATCCCAACCATAACTACTGGCAATACAAACTGATTGTCATAGCTAGCTACTATGCAATCTGCAGGTAGCTAAAGCTAACTAGGTTCAGTGTTAGCTAGCTAGCTAACATTAGGCTATGACTAGCAATGCAAATGGCTTTGTGAGATACAAATAATATTACTACACAGATCATACACGTAATGTTAGCTAGCGAGCCAGCCAGCTAACTTTAGCTAGTAAATGTTATCTAACAGTACTCTTTAACTTGCAATGAAAATGACTTTCTGACTAAATTAGAAATGTATAGTATTTGAAAATGTAGCTAGCTAGACTATATTCCCCGTATACATGGATGAATGCTTCTCCCTCTGTCATGGATGCCATGGTTGCCATTAAATTGAAGCTGTAATCCAGAGACAGTTGTTTTATACAACAGCCTTCTGAGTGTTCTCTTTTCGACTCACTCTGCATATTTGCTATCAAAAGCCAGAATTTTCTCCATCTCCTTAGCTAGCATACTCTGCTTTCACTGGGCATTCCACTGATTTCAAAACTCTGTCAACTTCTTCAAAGACAACAACAATGTTGATTACCATTTGAGAAGACTCCAATGTCTGGTTCAATGAAAATGTTTGAACTTAAATCAGGGATTTCCCCATAGTCTGATTCATTTTCATTTTCCGAGAAGAGTCCGCATGGCACAATCGTACTCCAGAAAGTGAGAGCAGTACAGTAGCAACACTTTTGCAGTTCTTCATGATACCTTTCAAAAAAGCCACAGTAGTAAGGATTACCAAAACACATACTGAGCAGCTCATGTTAAAGACAAGCGTGTTTTGCAAGGAGGAATTCGGAAAAAATGTCAAGTCTCTCGATGTGCAAAACTGATAGAGACATACCCCAAGCGACTTACAGCTGTAATCGCAGCAAAAGGTGGTGCTACAAAGTATTAACTTAAGGGGGCTGAATAATTTTGCACGCCCAATTTTACAGTTTTTGATTTGTTAAAGTTTGAAATATCCAATAAATGTCGTTCCACTTCATGATTGTGTCCCACTTGTTGTTGATTCTTCACAAAAAAATACAGTTTTATATCTTTATGTTTGAAGCCTGAAATGTGGCAAAAGGTCGCAAAGTTCAAGGGGGCCGAATACTTTCGCAAGGCACTGTATATTTTTGATTCTTGAAAGTAGCTACCCTTTGCATGATGACAGCTTTGCACACACTTGGCATTCTCTCAACCAGCTTCACCTGGAATGCTTTTCCAAACGTCTTGAAGGAGTTCCCACATTTGCTGAGCACTTGTTGGCTGCTTTTCCTTCACTCTGCGGTCCAACTCATCCCAGACCATCTCAATTGGGGTGAGGTCGGGTGATTGAGGAGGCCAGGTCATCTCATGCAGTACTCCATCACTCTCCTTCTTGGTCAAATAGCCCATACACAGCCTGGAGGCGTGTTGGGTCCTTGTCCTGTTGAAAAACAAATGATAGTACCACTAAGCGCAAATGAGATGGGATGGCGTATCACTGTGGTAGCCATGCTGGTTAAGTGTGCTTTGAATTGTAAATAAATCACCAACAGTGTCACCAGCAAAGCACCATCACACCACCTCCATGCTTCACGGTGGGATCCACACATGCGGAGATCATCCGTTCACCTACTCTGCGTCTCATAAAAGATTTGGACTCATCAGACAGATTTCCACCAGTCTCATGTCCATTGCACGTGTGTCTTGGACAAGCATGTCTCTTCTTATTATTGGCATCCTTTAGTAGTGTTTTCTTTGCTGTAATTTGACCATGAAGGCCTGCTTCACGCAGTCTCCTCTGAACAGTTGATGTTGAGTTGTGTCTGTTACTTGAACTCCGTGAAGCATTTATTTGGGCTGACATTTCTGAGGCTGGTAACTCCTCTGCAGCAGAGGTAACTCTGGGTCTTCCTTTCCTGTGGCGGTCCTCATGAGCCAGTTTCATCATATGGCTTGATGGTTTTTGCGACTGCACTTGAAGAAACTTTCAAAGTTCTTGACATTTTCCAGATTGACTGACCTTCATGTCTTAAAGTAATGATGGACTGTTGTTTCTCTTTGCTTATTTGAGCTGTTCTTGCCATAATATGGACTTGGTATTTTACCAAGTAGCCCTATCTTCTACATATCACCCCTACCTTGTCACAACACAACTGATTGTCTCAAACGCATTAAGAAGGAAGGAAATTCCACAAATGAACTTTTAACATGGCACACCTGTTATTTGAAATGCATTCCCGGTGACTACCTGAGTTGAGAGAATGCCAAGAGTGTGCAAAGCTGTTGTCAAGGCAAAGGGTGGCTACTTTGAAGAATCTCAAATATAAAATATATTTTGATTTGTTTCACACTTCTTACTAAATGATTCCATATGTGTTATTTCATAGTTTTTATGTATTCACTATTTTAAAAATACAGAAAGAAGTTCCTGAACAAGTAGATGTGTCCAAACTTTTGTGTGTGTATTAAAAACAGAAATACCTTATTTACATAAGAGTTCAGACCCTTTGCTATGAGACTGGAAATTGAGCACTGGTGCTTCCTGTTTCCATTGATCACCCTTGAGATGTTTCTATATAACTTGATTTGAGTCCACCTGTGGTAAATTTAAATTGACTGGACATGATTTGGAAAGGCACACCTGTCTATATAAGGTCCCACCGTTGACAGTGCATGTCAGAGAAAAAAACGAGCCATGGGGTTTGGAATTGTCCGTAGAGCTCTGAGACAGGATTCTGTTGAGGAACAGATTTGGGGAAAGGTATCAATTCATTTATGCAGCATTGAGGGTCCCCAAGAACACAGTGGCCTCCATCATTCATAAATGGAAGAAGTTTGGAACCACCCAGACTCTTCCTAGAGCTGGCTGCCCGGCCAAACTGAGCAGTCGGGGAGAAGGGCCATGGTCGGGGAGGTGACCAAGAACCCAATGGTCAATCTGACAGAACTCCGTAGTCCCTCTGTGGAGATGGGAGAACCTTCTAGAAGTGGGGTGGGCAACTCCAGTCCTCGAGGGCCTGATTGGTGTCACATTTTGTCTCCATCCCGAGCAAACACAGCTGATTAATCAAATATCCTTCTAAACTGAAGATCATGATTAGGTGATTATTGGAGTCAGGTGTGTTAGCTGGGGCTGGGGCAAAACTGTGACACCAATCAGGACTGGAATTGCCCAACTCTGTTCTAGAAGGACAACCGTTTTTGCAGCACTCCACTAATCAGGCCTTTATGGTAGAGTGACTAGATGGATGCCACTCCTCAATAACAGTACAAGACATGCCTCTTGGAGTTTGCCAAAAGGCACGTAAAGACTCTGAGAAGCAAGATTCTCTGGTCTGATGAAACCAAGATTTAACTCTTTGGCCTGTATGCTAAGCGTGTGAAAACCTGCTACAGAACTCTCTGAACCTCAGACTGAGGTGAAGGTTCATCTTCCAAAAGGACAACAACCCTAAGCACACAGCGAAGACAACGCAGGAGTGACTTAAGGACAAGTCTCAATGTCCTTGAGTGGCCCAGCCAGAGCCCGGACTTCATCCTAATCTAACATTTCTGGGGAGACCTGAAAATAGCTGTGCAGCAACCCTCCCCATCCAACCTGACAGAGCTTGAGAGGATCTGCAGAGAAGAATGGGAGAAACTCCCCAAATACAGGTGTGTGCCAAGCTGGTGGCATCAAGAAGACTTGAGGCTGTAATCGCTGCCAATGGCGCTTCAACAAAGTACTGAGTAAAGGGTCTGAATACTTCATTATTTCAGTTCTTTATTTTTAGTAAATTGGTATCAGTTCTAAACATGTTTTTGCTTTGTTGTTATTGGGGTATTGTGTGTAGATTGATGAGTGAGAAAACAACATGGCACCTCATGGCAAAGAACTCTCTGAGGATCTGAAAAAAAGAATTGTTGCTCTACATAAAGATGGCCTGGGCTATAAGAAGATTGCCAAGACCCTGAAACTGAGCTGCAGCACAGTGGCCAAGACCATACAGATGTTTAACTGGACAGGTTCCACTCAGAACAGGCCTCGCCATGGTCGACCAAAGAAGTTGAGTGAACCCGCTCAGCGTCATATCCAGAGGTTGTCTTTGGGAAATAGACGTATGAGTGCTGCCAGCATTGCTGCAGAGGTTGAAGGGGTGGGGGGTCAGCCTAGCCTGTCAGTACTCAGACCATACGCCGTACACTGCATCAAATTGGTCTGCATGGCTGTCGTCCCAGAAGGAAGCCTCTTCTAAATATGATGCACAAGAAAGCCTGCAAACAGTTTGCTGAAGACAAGCAGACTAACAACATGGATTACTGGAACCATGTCCTGTGGTCTGATGAGACCAAGATAAACTTATTTGGTTCAGATGGTGTCAAGCATGTGTGGCGGCAACCAGGTGAGGAGTACAAAGACAAGTGTGTCTTGCCTACAGTCAAGCATGGTGGTGGGAGTGTCATGGTCTGGGGCTGCATGAGTGCTGCAGGCACTGGGGAGCTACAGTTCATCAGGGAACCATGAATGCCAACATGTACTGTGACATACTGAAGCAGAGCATGATCCCCTCCCTTCGGAGACTGGGCCGCAGGGCAGTATTCCAACATGATAACGACCCCAAACACACCTCCAAGACGACCACTGCCTCACTGCCTTGCTAAAGAAGCTGAGGGTAAAGATGATGGACTGGCCAAGCATGTCTCCAGACCTAAACTCTATTGAGCATCTGTGGGGCATCCTCAAACGGAAGGTGGGGGTGTGCAAGGTCTCTAACATCCACCAGCTCCGTGATGTCGTCATGGAGGAGTGGAAGAGGACTACAGTGGCAACCTGTGAAGCTCTGGTGAACGCCATGCCCAAGAGGGTTAAGGACGTGCTGGAAAATGATGGTGGCCACACAAAATATTGACACTTTGGGGCCCAATTTTCACCGAGGGGTATAAAAAAAGAAACGTCCTCTCACTGTCAACTGTGTTTATTTTCAGCATTTTAACATGTGTAGATATTTGTATGAACATAACAAGATTAAACAAGTGCCACAGACATGTGACTAACAGAAATTGAATATTGTGTCCCTGAACAAAGGGGGGAGGCAGAGAAGTAACAGTCAGTGTATGGTGTGGCCACCAGCTGCATTAAGTACTGCAGTGCATCTCCTCCTCATGGACTACACCAGATTTGCCAGTTCTTGCTGTGAGATGTTACCCCACTCTTCTACCAAGGCACCTGCAAGTTCCCGGACATTTATGGGGGGAATGACTCTAGCCCTCACCCTCCGATCCAACAGGTCCCAGACGTGCTCAATGGGATTGAGATCCGGGCTCTTCGCTGGCCATGGCAGAACACTGACATTCCTGTCTTGCAGGAAATCACGCACAGACCTAGCAATATGGCTGGTGGCATTGTCATGCTGGAGGGTCATGTCAGGATGAGCCTGCAGGAAGGGTACCACATGAGGGAGGAGGATGTCTTCCCTGTAACACACAGCGTTGAGATTTCCTGCAATGACAACAAGCTCAGTCCAATGATGTTGTGACACACCGCCCCAGACCATGATGGACCCTCCACCCCCAAATCATCCCGCTCCAGAGTACAGGCCTCGGTGTAACGCTCATTCTTCAACAACAATCGCAAATTCAACCATCACCCCTGGTGAGACACAACCACGACTCGTCAGTGAAGAGCACTTGTTGCCAGTCTTGTCTGGTCCAGCGACGGTGGGTTTGTGCCCATAGGCGACGTTGTTGCCGGTGACGTCTGGTGAGGACCTGCCTTACAACAGGCCTAAAATGATGTACCGATCCTGTGTAGGTGTTGTTACAGGACGATCAGCTGTCTGTCCTTTCTCCCTGTAGCGCTGTCTTAGGCGTCTCACAGTACGGGCATTGCAATTTATTGCCCTGGCCACATCTGCAGTCCTCATGCCCTCTTGCAGCATGCCTAAGCAGGGACCCTGGGCATTTTTCTTTTGGTGTTTTTCAGGGTCAATAGAAAGGCTTCCCTAGTGTCCTAAGTTTTCATAACTGTGACCTTAATTGCCTACCATCTCGAAGTTGTTAGTGTCTTAACGACCGTTCCACAGGTGCATGTTCATTAATTGTTTATGATTCATTGAACAAGCATGGGAAACAGTGTTTGAACCCTTTACAATAAAGATCTGTGAAGTTATTTGGATTTGAATTATCTTTGAAAGAGAGGGTCCTGATAAAGGGACAATTTTTTTACGTAGAGTTTATTTATATTTAGCAGATGCTTTTATGTGCGTGTCAGAGGAAAGATGTCTGAAAATGTTTTAAGGCCAAGATTTCTATTCAATGTGCCATGTGTGTCACGGATTTGACCTGAAATTTACTTCTTAATTTCAGTTACCATAGGATGCTGTTAGCTTTTAACTCCCCTCTACCAATAGATTTGACACTGCATTTGGTTGACTCGCATTGGTTGTGACAGGCCATAACAAAGGGATTGTTCACTTTTTTAAAGTGTAGGTTATTTTTTACTTACCTTAGAATGTTCCATCCGATTTTCAAACCTCAGTGAACTACCTCTTTAAACTCTTGTATTTTATCCTTCCCCAGATCTTCTTCTCCTTCATGCTGACCCCTCTGTTTAAGAAGCCTAAGTTTGCCAGTACGGTGGGCTCAATGCTGACTGTGGTGTTCGGCTGCCTGTCCCTGTTCACTGTCCTGATGAAGGACTTCCCCCAGCCGCTGGTCTGGGTTCTTTGTCTGCTGTCCCCCAGCGCATTCTCCATCGGCATTGCCCAGGTAACCAACACAGTCAACGCCCGTGTCGTATTCATTAAACAGACCGAAACAGGGAGCGACTACCTGGTCTTGGACAATAGAAGCGCACATTTTCTGTGGTGATACGGTGCAAAGTTTAGTAACAGAATCACAGAACAAACAGCACAAACCATCATTCTGTTACCAAACTTTGCTTCTGCAAATCTGTTCCAAGTAAATGTGTTTTTGTCAAATGTTCTGTGGAAATTAAGTTATTCTTGTGCATAAAGCTGTATTGTTTGTTTAACTTTGCAATCATTGTTTTTTGTTTGACATACATTTTAAAATGAAAAACCGGACTCACAGCATCAGCCTGTTACCATGGAATTACCCAACATTTTATTGTCAAGGTTGTCCAAGACAGTGTGCAATGTTTACGGAGACCACCCCCCATGTAATAAAGCTATTCTGTTCTATTCTCTGTGAGTCTAGGTGGTGTACCTGGAGGCCCAGGGGGACGGAGCTGTGTTCGCTACCCTGGCCAACGGCCCCCATCCCCTCTACGCCCCCCTTCTCATGCTCGTCCTGGACTGTATACTCTACCTGCTGCTGGCTGTCTACCTGGACCAGGTCCTACCAGGTACTGTTTTGACTCTTCTTCCTCTCTTCTCAACACATCAAGGAAGTATTGATTTCATTCAACCTTTACTCATACAGTTTGGTCTTAATTGAGTACATTTTTTAAAACGGTGACCTGTCTATCTCAAATGGCCTTCCGTATTCATGTGTCCTTTGTACAGGTGAGTTTGGCATGCGGCGCTCCCTGGTATACTTCATGAAGCCATCCTATTGGTCCAAGCGCAGTAAGCGCTACGTCGAGGTGAGCTCTGTGTACGAGACGGAGGTGAACGGGGCCACAGGAGTGAATGAGTCTGTGGAGCCCGTCTCTCCGGAATTCAGGGGGAAAGAGGCCATCCGGTAAGAGCCTCCCCTTTATACCCTTTCCACACTACTGATCTAAGCCAAGCTGCACTGGGCTGGCCTGGTTATGCATCCACCATAGTTACTTGATGCGTCCTGTCCAATGGGTGTAGTTCAGTGGACGCTCCTCAGAGGAGGAAGGGGTTGACCATCCTCAGTGAATTTCATAAAACAAAAATGGTCAAACATTAAAGTTATGGTTTTAGATAAAACTATACTAAATATTATCAAATCAAATGTTATTTGTCATATTTGCCAACACAACAGGTGTAGACCTTAAAGTGAAATGCTTACTTACAAGCCCTTGACCCTGGGACTAAACACCTCCCTCTGCAACTGGATCCTGGACTTCCTGACGGGCCGACCCCAGGTGGTAAGGGTAGGTAACAACACATCCGCCACGCTGTTCCTCAACACAGGGGCCCCTCGGGTGTGTGCTCAGTCCCCTCCTGTACTCCCTGTTCACTCATGACTGCATGGCCAGGCACAACTCCAACACCATCATCAAGTTTGCCGATAGCACAACTGTGGTAGGCCTGATCACTGACAACGATGGTGCCAGAACAACAACCTCCCCCTCAATGTGAGCAAGACAAAGGAGCTGATTTCTGGACTACAGGAAAACGAGGACCGACCACGCCCCCATTCTCATTGACGGGGCTGTAGTGGAGCAGGTTGAGAGCTTCAAGTTTATTGGTGTCAACATCATCAAAAAACGATCCTGGTCCAAACACACTAAGACAGTTGTGAAGAGGGGATGACAAAGCCTATTCCCTCTCAGGACACTGAAAGATTTGATGTGGGTCCACAGATCCTCAAAAGGTTCTACAGCTGCACCATTGAGATCATCCTGACTGGTTGCATCACTGCCTGGTATGGCAACTGCTCTGCCTCCGACCACAAGGCACTACTTAGGGTAGTGCGTACGGCTCAGGACATCACCAGGCAGTGTCAGAGGAAGGCCCTAAAAATTGTCAAAGACTCCAGCCACCCTAGTCATAGACTGTTCTCACTGCTATCGCACGGCAAGCGGTACCAGAGTGCCAAGTCTTGCTCCAAAAGGCTTCTTAACAGCTTCTAACCCCAAGCCATAAGACTCCTGAACTGCTAATCAAATGGCTACCCAGACCCCTCTTTTACGCTGTTGCTACTCAGTTTATAATCTATGCATAGTCACTTTAACTCTACCTACATGTACATATTACCTCCACTAACCGGTACCCCTGCACATTGACTCTTTACCGGTACCCCTGTATATAGCCTCACTATTGTTATTTTACTGCTGCTCTTTAATTATTTGTAACTTTTTTTTAAACCAAAAATGCAGTTTTAAGAACAATAAGTGTTAAGGGCTTGTAAGTACACTTAAGTATTTAATACACGTGTTGTATTCGGCGCATGTGACAAACAAAATATGATTTGATTTGATGAGAAACTTTAAGGGTTTTAATGAGCAGGCTTTCTTTCCAGATTTGTTTTATTTTGACTGGAGCAAGATTGAGCTTTTTCCTGATGTGGAAACTGCCTGGAAATTCTTTCATGATTGTTTTTTCCAAATAGTAAAAAACATGCCCCATTCCACAGGTTCAGAGGTAAAGGGAGGGATAATCCATCGTTGTCTTCTGAGCTGTCTTGTATTATTCACTAACGTAATCTAGCCTGGGCTAAAGCAAGGAAATCATGTTCTGATGCTGATTGGCTTCTTTTTTCACAGCTATGAAGCAAGTGTTCTTCTCTTTTCAGGAAGGCCAAGTCTGAATATTTTCTGTCTGTTACTACTAATAACCTGAATGACCCTAGGAAGTTTTGGAGGGCTATTAAGTCTGTCTGGTAACAGTACTGTTAATGAATTACCTTCATGTTTTTTGAAGGACTCTGTTGCTCTTCATGACAACTGAAATGCTAAATTGTTTCAATGAACACCTTGTGTCATCTGATAGGCTGTTTGATTTATTGTTGTTGTCTTCTGAGCTGTCTCTATACAGCCCTGTGTGGATGAACCGGTGAGAGCTGGTCAAACGTTTAGCTTTTTGCCATTCTCAGTGCAGGAGGTACAGAAAGCCCTGACATCCTTAGATCAGAGAAATTCTGCAGGTCCTGATCTTCTTAATCTCTGCTTTTTAAAACTGGCAGTTGATTTCATAGCTGAACCACTATATCTGTTCAATTTAACCCTTGCATGTAATGAAATTCCAAGGATCTGGAAATCAACATTTGTCCTACAACTTTTAAAACTGTGAGATCCAACTCTATTATAGGCCAATCTCAAAGCTGTCACCCCGAGCAAAAATACTTGAAACCCTTGTTACTGAACAGCTAAAATAGTATATAAAAATGAACTCTATTTTATCAATGTACCAATCGGGCTTCAAGTAGAAGCATATCACAATTATAGCAGCCACTCTTATTCACTATTTATATAAATAATTAATGTGAAAAATGCACAACTTCACTTTTATGCTGATTATACTTTTATTTATTGTTTATTGTTGTCTCCTCAATGCTGACTAAACTAATTGTGTTTTCTTAAGCAAAAAATATACCTCTGAACCTTTCACCTGTCAGGGAAATGAGATTGAGGCTGTAACCTCGTAAATATCTTAGTTATCTTATTAGTAGCCTAACCATATTGCTGTTACATTGAACTGGGTGGATGGAATATGAATGACAATCATCCAATATGCTGTAATAGAAATAAGGCCATTCTCATGAAAAAAAGAATTGTCCTCCCTCATCTTCAACGACACTGGCCGCCACTGGTGTGGTTGTACATGAAGCTGCTTCACACTCACACCAGGCTACTGACTTTAACTTCATAGTTGCTTGAACCATGCTGTAAAGGACAATGTGAAGGGAACACTGTAAGGTTTCGGCCGGCCCTATAGTGTGAATCAGCAACTTTCCATTGACGTCAGTTCTGATGGTGCATCATATGAAGTATTTTGGTGCAGATCTTCTTATCATAATGCTCCTGTCCCTGGCTGGGAGAGGACACTTGTGTCTCTCTGTAACAAGTGGCTTTGAAAATAGACTCTGTGGCTGCCTCAGCTCGACAGCTCTGGATCAGGCGGATATCCTCTTACATTATAGAGAAACCTGGTCCCATTATTGACTTTCCAGGACAGAAATACAGGCTTTTAGAGTTACCAATTGAAACGATAACCGCAGCCGAGCTGTATCGATATAGATGAGCACCTGATAGGAACCCACTGGCTTGGTCTGCTTCCAGCCTGCAAACTTCCATTAGCTTTGATCCAGAAAGAATGAGTGCCAGATTGAAACCTTTTGTTTACCCTCTTCTGTCTCCCCACCCTGGCAGCATTAACAACATCCGCAAGGTGTACAAAGAGAAGGACAGCATCGTGGAAGCTCTGAGGGGTGAGGCTCATTCCTCTAAGTATTTCTCTTGTCACTCTTGTGTCTGTGTCTGTGTGGAGCCTCTTTTCTAGTTGCCGTATCTAACAGACAAATTGGAAATCGGCAGAGTTCCGAACTTCCTTAACTTCTCTAGGCTAGATGGGACGCTACAGTCCCATCTGACCAACATCCAGTGAAAGTGCAGGGCGCCAAATTCAAACTACAGAATTTTAAATATTTAACATTCTTGAAAATACACATGTAATATGTCAAAATAAAGCTTAACTTCTTGTTAATCCAGCCAGGTTGTCAGATTTTAAAAAGGCTTTACGGCGAAAGCAAAACATTCGATTATCTGAGGACAGCACACCATCAAACAAACAGAAGACAATCATATTTCATCCCGCCAGGTGCGACACAAAACTCAGAAATAACGATATAATTAATGCCTTACCTTTGAAGAGCTTCTTCTGTTGACACTCCAATATGTCCCATAAACATCACAAATGGTCCTTTTTGTTCGATTAAGTCCGTCGTTATATCTCCAAAATGTCCATTTATTTGGCGTGTTTGATCTAGAAAAATACAGGTTCCAACTCGCGCAACATGACTACAAAATAAGTTACCTGTAATCTTTGTCCAAACATTTCAAGCAACTTTCCTTATAAAACTTTAGGTATTTTTTTACGTAAATAATCGATAAAATTGAAGACGGGATAAACTGAGTTCAATAGCGGATAAAAACGAAGTGGAGCGAGCTTTCAGGCCGCGGCCCCAACCACAACACTACACCTGACTCGACACTCATTCTGAACAGCCCTACTTCTTCATTACACAAAAAAAACAGCAACCAATTTCTAAAGACTGTTGACATCCAGTGGAAGCGATAGGAACTGCAAGCAAGTGCCTTAGAAATCTAGATCCACATAGAAAACTCATTGAAAACACTGTCACCTCAACAACAAAAAAGAATCCTGGATGGTTTGTCCTCTGGGTTTCACCTACCAAATAAGTTCTATTATACTCAGACATCATTCAAACCGTTTTAGAAACTTCAGAGTATTTTCTATCCAAATCTACTAATAATATCCATATCCTAGCTTCTGGACCTGAGTAGCAGGCAGTTTACTTTGGGCACGCTTTTCATCCGGACATGAAAATACTGCCCCCTAGCCTAGAGAGGTTAACAGATCCTGATGTTGTCTTACCTTTCTCAGTTTATCCTTGTCTGCCCCATATGAGGCTCTTCGAAGACCATAATGTCTTCATGTCCCGCCCACTTCCCTTCTATCCAGGCTTGACCTTTGACATCTATGAAGGTCAGATCACAGCCCTCCTGGGCCACAGCGGAGCAGGGAAGTCCACTTTGATGAACATCCTGTGTGGGATCTGTCCCCCGACTGACGGCCACGCCTCCATCTATGGCTCCCCTGTGGCAGAGATCGCTGAGGGGGCAGAGATGAGGCAGCTGGTGGGCATCTGCCCTCAGTTCAACATCATCTTTGACGTGCTCACTGTAGAAGAGCACCTGAGGATATTTGCTGCCATTAAAGGGATTCTGCCCTCTGACATTGACAATGAGGTGAGGAGAATTTTTATTACCAGTACAGATACTGATAGCGGTTATTTTCAAGAAGGATTTACTTGTGATGTTGTGATACTGAATGCTGTTTCAAATCGCTCGGGATAAGATTGTCTGCTAAAATAGTCAAATGTAAATGTAAAATGCATCATATATGATCACTCGGTCACTCTAGCATGGCTGGTTGGTAACTGGCAGGCCTCTATGTTGCTTCCGTATTTCTGAATTCAGCTTCAACTCACAAGATGGATAATATTGAGTCATGTTTGGGATCACATCCTTTTCTCTCCCTCCCTCCTGTGTGTTGGATCTGTCTGTTAGGTGTCCAAGGTGCTGAAGGATCTAGACCTGGAGAAGATCATGGACGCCCAGGCTAAGAACCTGAGTGGAGGCCAGAAGAGGAAATTGTCTGTGGGCATAGCCATCCTGGGAGACCCCAAGGTAGCGCTGGATCCTTGATCATCCACCCTCACAACACAACAGAAATGGCCTGTCTGTCTGTCTCTTGCTCTCTGTCTGTCTGTCTCTTGCTCTCTGTCTGTCTGTCTCTCGCGCTCTCTGTCTGTCTGTCTCTCGCGCTCTCTGTCTGTCTGTCTCTGTCGCGCTCTCTGTCTGTCTGTCTCTGTCGCGCTCTCTGTCTGTCTGTCTCTGTCGCGCTCTCTGTCTGTCTCTGTCTCGCTCTCTGTCTGTCTGTCTGTCTCGCTCTCTGTCTGTCTGTCTGTCTCTCGCTCTCTGTCTGTCTGTCAATCTCTCTCTGTCTGTCTCTGTCGCGCTCTCTGTCTGTCTGTCTCTGTCGCGCTTTCTGTCTGTCTGTCTCTGTCGCTCTCTCTGTCTGTCTGTCTCTGTCGCGCTCTCTGTCTGTCTCTGTCTCGCTCTCTCTCTGTCTGTCTGTCTGTCTGTCAATCTCTCTCTGTCTGTCTGTCAATCTCTCTCTGTCTGTCTGTCAATCTCTCTCTGTCTGTCTGTCTCTCGCGCTCTGTCTGTCTGTCTCTCGCGCTCTGTCTGTCTCTCGCGCTCTGTCTGTCTGTCTCTCGCTCTCTGTTTGTCTGTCTCTCGCTCTCTGTCTGTCTGTCTCTCGCTCTCTGTCTGTCTGTCTCTCTCGCTCTCTGTCTGTCTGTCTCTCTCGCTCTCTGTCTGTCTGTCTGTCAATCTCTGTCTGTCTGTCTCTCTCGCTCTCTGTCTGTCTGTCTCTCTCGCTCTCTGTCTGTCTGTCTCTCGCGCTCTCTGTCTGTCTGTCTCTCGCGCTCTCTGTCTGTCTGTCTCTCGCGCTCTCTGTCTGTCTGTCTCTCGCGCTCTCTGTCTGTCTGTCTCTGTCGCGCTCTCTGTCTGTCTCTGTCGCGCTCTCTGTCTGTCTCTGTCTCGCTCTCTGTCTGTCTGTCTCTGTCGCGCTTTCTGTCTGTCTGTCTCTGTCGCTCTCTCTGTCTGTCTGTCTCTGTCGCGCTCTCTGTCTGTCTCTGTCTCGCTCTCTCTCTGTCTGTCTGTCTGTCTGTCAATCTCTCTCTGTCTGTCTGTCAATCTCTCTCTGTCTGTCTGTCAATCTCTCTCTGTCTGTCTGTCTCTCGCGCTCTGTCTGTCTGTCTCTCTCGCTCTGTCTGTCTCTCGCGCTCTGTCTGTCTGTCTCTCGCTCTCTGTTTGTCTGTCTCTCGCTCTCTGTCTGTCTGTCTCTCGCTCTCTGTCTGTCTGTCTCTCTCGCTCTCTGTCTGTCTGTCTCTCTCGCTCTCTGTCTGTCTGTCTGTCAATCTCTGTCTGTCTGTCTCTCTCGCTCTCTGTCTGTCTGTCTCTCTCGCTCTCTGTCTGTCTGTCTCTCGCGCTCTCTGTCTGTCTGTCTCTCGCGCTCTCTGTCTGTCTGTCTCTCGCGCTCTCTGTCTGTCTGTCTCTCGCGCTCTCTGTCTGTCTGTCTCTGTCGCGCTCTCTGTCTGTCTCTGTCGCGCTCTCTGTCTGTCTCTGTCTCGCTCTCTGTCTGTCTGTCTCTGTCTCGCTCTCTGTCTGTCTGTCTGTCTGTCAATCTCTCTCTGTCTGTCTCTGTCACGCTCTCTGTCTGCCTCTGTCGCGCTCTCTGTCTGTCTGTCAATCTCTCTCTGTCTGTCTCTGTCTCGCTCTCTCTCTGTCTCTTGCTCTCTCTCTGTCTCTTGCTCTCTCTCTGTCTCTTGCTCTCTCTCTGTCTCTCGCTCTCTCTCTGTCTCTCGCTCTCTGTCTGTCTCTCTCGCTCTCTCTGTCTGTCTCTCTGCTACCGCACTGCAAGCGGTACTGATGGGCCAATTCTGGAACCAACAGGAGCCTGAACAGCTTTTACCACCGAGCCATAAGACTGATAAATAGTTCATTAAAAAAATAAAAAATTTAGAGGGTAGATCATAAAAGTTTGGTGTCACTTAGAAATGTCCTTGTTTAAAAATAAAATTGTCCATTAAAATAACATCAAATTGATCAGAAACACGGTGTAGACATTGTTAATAGTGTAAATGGCTATGGTAGCTAGAAACAGCTGATTATTTTAATGGAATATCTACATAGGTGTACAGAAGCCCATTATCAGCAACCATCACCCTGTGTTCCAAAGGCACGTTGTGTTAGCTAATCCAAGTTTCTCATTTTAAAAGGCAAATTGATCATTAGAAAACCCTTTTGCAATTTCAGCCATTTCCAACTACAATAGTCATTTACAACATTAACAATGTCTACACTGTATTTCTGATCAATTTTATGTTATTTTAATGGACAAGATGTGTGCTTTTCTTTCAACGACAAGGACACAACTTTTGAACATGCGTGTGTGTGTGTGTGTGTCATGCCTTTAGAAGCTTCTGATAGGCTAATTGGCATCATTTGAGTCAATTGGAGGTGTACCTGTGGATGTATTTCAAGGCCTACCTTCAAACTTAGTGCCTCTGCTTGACATAATGGGGAAATCAAAAGAAATCAGCCAAGACTTCAGAAGGAAATTGTAGACCTCCACAAGTCTGGTTCATCCTTGGGAGCAATTTCCAAAGACCTGAAGTTAGCAAGTTCATCTGTACAAACGATAGTACGCAAGTATAAACACCATGGGACCATGCAGCCGTCATACCGCTCAGGAAGGAGACTCGTTCTGTCTCCTAGAGATGAAAGTACTTTGGTGCGAAAAGTGCAAATCAATCCCATAACAACAGCACAGGAACTTGTGAAGATGCTGGAGGAAACAGGTACAAAAGTATCTATATCCAGAGTACAACGAGTCCTATATCAATATAACCTGAAAGGCCGCTCAGCAAGGAAGAGACCACTGCTCCAAACCATAAAAAAGCCAGACTACGGTTGCCAACTGCACATGGGGGCAAAAGATCGTACTTTTTAGAGAAATATCCTCTGGTCTGACAAAACAAAAATAGAACTGTTTGGCCATAATGACCATTGTTATGTTTGGAGGGAAAAGGGGGAGGCTTGCAAGCCGAAGAACACCATCCCAACCGTGAAGCATGGGGGTGGCAGCATCATGTTGTGGGGGTGCTTTGCTGCAGGTGGGACTGGTGCACTTCACAAACTAGATGGAATCATTAGGGAGGAAAATTATGTGGATATATTGAAGCAACATCTCAAGACATCAGTCAGAAAGTTATAGCTTGGTTGCAAATGGGTCTTCCAAATGGACAATGACCCCAAGCATACTTCCAAAGTTGTGGCAAAATTTATTAATGAAAACAAAGTAAAGGTATTGGAGTGGTCATCACAAAGCCCTGACCTCAATCCTGTAGAAAATCTGTGGGCAGAACTGAAACGTGTGTGCAAGCAAGGTGGCCTACAAACCTGACTCAGTTACACCAGCTCTGTCAGGAGGAATGTGCCAACATTCACCCAACTTATTGTGGGAAGCTTGTGGAAGGCTACCCGAAACGTTTGACCCAAGTTAAACAATTTAAAGGCAATGCTACCAAATACTAATTGAGTGTATGTAAACTTCTGACCCACTGGTAATGTGATACAAGAAATAAAAGCTGAAATAAATCGTTCTCTCTACTGTTATTGTGACATTTCACGTTCTTAAAATAAAGTGGTGATCCTAACTGACCTAAGACAGGGGAATTTTACTAAGATTAAATGTCAAGAATTGTGAAGAACTGAGTATAAATATACTTGGCTAAGGTATATATAAACCTCCGACATATATATGTATATATATATGTATACACACATATGTATACACACATGTACACATATACACATACACACATATACACATATGTGTACACACATACAAACACAAACTACCGTTCAAACGTTTGGGGTCACTTAGAAATGTCCTTGTTTTTGAATGAAAAGCACATTTTTGGACAGTTTGGACACACCTACTCATTGCAGGGTTTTTCTTTATTTTTACTATTTTCTTCATTGTAGAATAAAAGTGACAACATATACTATGAAATAACACACATGGAATCATGCATTAAGCAAAAAAGAGTTAAACAAATCAAAGTAGCCGCCCCAGCTCTGCACACTTGGCATTCTCTCAACCAGCTTCATGAGGTAGTCACCTGGGATGCATTTCAATTAACTGGTGTGCCTTGTTAAAGGTTAATTTGTGGAATTCCTTTCCTTAATGTGTTTGAGCCAATCAGTTGTGTTGTTTCAAGGTAAGTGGGTATACAGAAGATAGCCCTATTTGGTCAAATATCAAGTCCATATTATGACAAAAACAGCTCAAATAAGCAAAGAGAAAGGACAGTCCATCATTACTTCAAGGTCAGTCATTCTGGAACATTTCAAGAACCTTTAAAGTTTCTTCAAGTACAGTCGCAAAAACCATCAAGCGCTATGATGAAACTGGCTCATGAGGACCGCCACAGGAAAGGAAGACCCAGAGTTACCTCTGCTGCAGAGGATAAGTTACTTCGAGTTACTAGCCTCAGAAATTGCAGTCCAAATAAATACTTCAGAGTTCAATTAACAGACACATCTCAACATCAACTGTTCAAAGGAGAATGCATAAATCAGGCTTTCATGGTCGAATTCCTGTGAAGAAACCACTATTAAAGGACACCAATAATAGGAGACTTGCTTGGGCCAAGAAACATGAGCAATGGACGTTAGACCGGTGGAAACCTGTCCTTTTGATGTGATGAATCCATTTGAGATTTTTGGTTCCAACCGCCGTGTCTTTGTGAGATGCAGAGTAGGTGAACGGATGATCTCCGCATGTGTGGTTCCCACCATGACGCATGGAGGAGGTGTTGTGATGGTGTGGGGGTGCTTTGTCGGTGACACTGTTGGTGATTTATTTAGAATTCAAGGCACACTTAACCAGCATGGCTACCACAGCATGCTGCAGCAATACACCATCCCATGTGGTTTGCGCTTAGTAGGACTGTCATTTGTTCTTCAACAGGACAATGACCCAACACACCTCCAGGCTATGTAAGGGCTATTTAACGAAGGAGAGTGATAGAGTGCTGTATCAGATGACCTGGCCTCCACTATCCCCTGACTTCAACCCAACTGAGATGGTTTGGGATGAGTCAGACTGCAGTGTGATGGAAAAGCAGCCAACAAGTGCTCAGGATATGTGGGATCTTTCAAGACAGTTGGAAAAACATTCCAGGTGAAGCTGGTTGAAAGAATGACAAGAGTGTGCAAAGCTGTGATCAAGGCAAATGATGGCTACTTTGAAGAATCTAACATATAAAATACATTTTTCTGGTTACTGCATGATTCCATATGTGTTATTTCATAGTTTTGATGTCTTCAATATTATTCTACAGTGTAGAAAATAGTAAAAATAAAGAAAAACCCTTGAATGAGTAGGTGTGTCCAAATTTTTGACTGACTGGTACTGTACATATTTACCCCAATTACCTCGTGCACATCGACTCGGTACTTGTACCCCTTGTACAGTGTATATATCCAAGCTATTGCTACTCATTGTGTATCTATTGTTACTTTTATTATTACATGTTTTACTTTTCTATTATTTCTCTATTTTCTTTCTCTCTGCATTTTTGGGAAGTTCCTATGAGTAAGTATTTCGCTGTTAGTCCACATCTGTTGTTTACGAAGCAGGTGACAAATAAAATTTGATTAGATTTTGCGTGTGTGTATATGTTTAGATACTGCTCCTGGATGAGCCTACTGCTGGTATGGACCCCTGTTCCAGACACCAGGTGTGGTCTCTGCTGAAGAGTCGCAGAGCAGGCAGAGTCACGGTGCTCAGCACACATTACATGGACGAGGCGGACATACTCGCTGGTACACACATCTCTTCCCTATCTATCTCTAACAATGTGTTCATCTGTAGCAGGGTTCTCTCTATCCCTCCGTACACTTATGTCTTTCACTCGCCATCTCAATTTCTCTTTTTCTCTTCTCTCTCTTTCATTTTCCCATTCCCTTCTAGACCGCAAAGCTGTGATCTCTCAGGGCCAACTTAAGTGTGTTGGTTCTTCCCTATATCTCAAGACCAAGTGTGGAGTAGGATACCACCTCAGGTAATTTCGGCAGACAGCTCTCTAAATGTCACAAAAAAATACACTATAAAACATATCTCGACCTAAAGCGTTTTGACCTATTTAAGCCATCCAGCAGATTGTTTCTTCATAAATCATGTTGTTTGATGACAGTAAGACTGATGCATACATACCACAGCTAAATCATGTTGTTTGATGACAGTAAGACTGATGCATACATACCACAGCTAAATAATGGTGTTTGATGACAGTAAGACTGATGCATACATACCACAGCTAAATCAAGTTGTTTGATGACAGTAAGACTGATGCATACATACCACAGCTAAATAATGGTGTTTGATGACAGTAAGACTGATGCATACATACCACAGCTAAATCATGTTGTTTGATGACAGTAAGACTGATGCATACATACCACAGCTAAATCAAGTTGTTTGATGACAGTAAGACTGATGCATACATACCACAGCTAAATCATGTTGTTTGATGACAGTAAGACTGATGCATACATACCACAGCTAAATAATGGTGTTTGATGACAGTAAGACTGATGCATACATACCACAGCTAAATAATGGTGTTTGATGACAGTAAGACTGATGCATACATACCACAGCTAAATAATGGTGTTTGATGACAGTAAGACTGATGCATACATACCACAGCTAAATAATGGTGTTTGATGACCGTAAGACTGATGCATACATACCACAGCTAAATCATGTTGTTTGATGACAGTAAGACTGATGCATACATACCACAGCTAAATCAAGTTGTTTGATGACAGTAAGACTGATGCATACATACCACAGCTAAATAATGGTGTTTGATGACAGTAAGACTGATGCATACATACCACAGCTAAATCAAGTTGTTTGATGACAGTAAGACTGATGCATACATACCACAGCTAAATCATGTTGTTTTCCCCTTCCTATAGAATGTCTATTGGTGGACGGTGTGAGGTGGATGGTGTCACATCATTGGTCAAGCACCACGTCCCCAAGGCGCAGTTGTCACGGCAACAAGAGGCTGAGCTGACATTCACCCTCCCTTTCGAAAGCATGGACACCTTTTCAGGTCAGAAACTAATCTCTGTGCTACGGCTCAGTTGATCGCGCCTATCATAGAAATATAATTCCTATTGAGTGTACCCATGACGGGGAAGTCAAATTGCTATAGTCCAAGGGGCTATTCACTTTCGAGGAATTCTATTTCTGGTCATATATAACAGGTAGAGTTTTAGATCTGTGGTTCTGTACTTACTGTACCTTGACTTCACTCTCTCAGGATTGTTCTCAGAACTAGACTGCAGGCCAGACATGGACATCATCAACTACGGGGTGTCCATGACAACGCTGGAGGATGTGTTTCTTCGTCTGGAGGCTGAGGCTGAGGTGGACCAGGCTGGTGAGCCTTCTTTTCTCTCCTTCTGTACTAAGCAGGGCTCTACATTCACATGCACTGGTGCTCCCAACTTTAAAAGTTAGGAGCATCACATTATATTTTGGAGAACCAGAAAACATTCTACATTTTATTTATTGAGATACGGCCTACATGAATTCTAGCTACTTTTGCAGCACATGTTGTGACCTAGAAACGAATATGTAACACTGTAAAGACATGAGTTTATTATAAAAGCTAAAATGTTGATCCAAATACTTGTCATTTAAATTACAAAGTCTTTTGTGGAATATTAGGTTTCTACATTGTGTAAAAACACTATTTTCCTATTGAAAGATGTACCAGATCTTTCATTCATTGCTATGATCATTGAGCTCCTGAAGAAGAAATCCCTTTTGCTTTCTTTCTGTGCCTGCAAATGTTTAGATATACTGGTAAAGTTACCAGGTTGTTAGCTAGCTAGCCAATGAGGTAACATGATTGAACAAATTATTTAACAATGCTCAAGTAGTTTTAGAACTACCAAAGACATGGTTTATGAATGTAAAATGGGGTCCTAGCGATCCACAATAGGAAGATAAACATGTTGCGGTAATATGGGTCAGATCTTTTGGTACTGGTTGGGCTAGAATCAAGACGTTTTCACTTCGGAAACATTATCATTACAACAATTATTATCTGGGAGATTTCTTTCATAATCGCACAATGTTCCCATAATAAAACTCCTTGGTCGCACTTTAAAGCCCTGCCCTTATGGAAAAACCACATGATTCCACATGTGATATTTCCACATGTTTTCACATGTGAAACCATGTGTTTCTGGAACACGTCACATGTGGTGATCTGGATTTTCACATGTGAAACCATGTGTTCTTAGAACACTTCACCAATGATAGTTCACGTGGATTTTCACGTGATCGCATATGCTCAAGAAAAAGTATTATATTTATTATAGTGATTCAGGAGTACCATTAAAACAGAATTATATGCCACACCAACATTAGACAACTGTACAGAAAACCCTGAAATTGCTGAAATAAGTACATTTAAATAAATAATGAGAGAATAGTCAGAATAACTGACAACTAAAATAGCAGTGCAGCTGGCAGTCTTTGCTAAGTGCAGAGATGTATTATAGGTAATGAATGTGTAGGGGAATGCTACAGACTTTGTGGTGGAGTAGAAAGTTCAGTGTACCTCAAATCCAGAGATGGTGAGTTCAAATCCCAGGTTGGGTTACACTTTTGCTGAAGGAGCAATAACACATGCAATTACACATGTGAAGTTTTGGAAAAACATGTTTTCATATAATTTCACGTGTTCCAAAAACACATTTTGACATGTATTGTGAAGTCATGTGATTTAACACATTTGAAATCATGTGTTTCAATATGTGATAACTTGAAATTACACTGTTGGCCATAGCTGTTTATTTTAAGGTAGATTTTTGTAATTTTACTGTACATTTCTACAGTAATAGTGTTTTGCTATATTTACTGTGAATAACAATGTACTTTTTGATCTGTACTGCAAATGAACTTGGCACGCTTCACTTGTAATTGCATTTTAACTTATAGGATACTTGTTTTATGACAAACTGTTGTTGTTTTTATTTTGTAAGTTATCAGCTACTGAGTTATGGTGAAAATAGTGCAAACAGGTTTTAAAGTATTTCTACGCCTGAACTGTATTTCTACAGTAAATCTACTGTGAAACAACTAACTGTATTCAGAAGGTACACATCAATACCGAAAAATGTGGAATTGGTATTTGGTTCACTTTCTGAATTGACTGGAACTTGAATGGAATTGACCTCAACATTGGTTAGCGCACTTGGGATGCAACCACACCTAGGATTTGAACTCACAACCACTTGGATGCCAGCAACCTGAATTTCCTTATTTCTTGATCTGATAGAATCTAACCCTAAGTCTGCATAAATGCTCTCTGGATTTAAACTGGAGTGCCACAAAACATCCAGTCAGCAGCAGTCCTGTGGGGGAAAACGGCTTGTTACCAAGAACATACACTCACCGGACAGTTTGAGGTACACCATACCTTTCAAAACAATGTATCACTCCTACAGACAGTCATGTGACCCTGGCTTGTTATATGAAGCAGACATGGAGGCATTCAGTTTCTGTTCGATTGAACGTTAGAATGGGCTAAATTAGTGACCTAAGCGACTGAGCTTGGTATGATCGTCAGTGCCAGGTGTGCCGGATCCATTATCTCAGAAACAGCCACACTCCGGGCTTTTGACAACAGTTTCTAGGGTTCAGGGCATAGCATTGTTATTTTTGGTCCACCAGCCTCTGTGGCAGGTAGATTTAAAAATCTACCAGCCAGCCACTCAGATTTTTTTTTACCACAGAAAAATATTATTGGGTGCTCAAATTACACCAACAAAACACAAAAAATGCATGAGCATGCTTTGTCATGTTTCTAAAACAAATGTATTACTAGTAAGAATTAATGAGGTATATTGTTTAATAAGAGTATTTTAACCAAAATATCACAGATTAGACAAATTCACCTGCCCCTTTAAATCAAGTCAAATGTATTTATAAAGCCATTTTTACATCAGCAGATGTCACAAAATGCTATACAGAAACCCAGCCTAGAACCACAAACAGCAAGCAATGCAGATGTAGAAGCACAGTGGCTTGGAAAAACTCCCTAGGAAACTCGGACATAGCCTAGAGGAACCAGGCTCTGAGGGGTGGCCAGGTGGAGATTATTAGAGTACATGACCATTAAGGCCAGATCGTTCTTCAAGATGGCGGGAGGTTGCCGTGGTAGCGCGCCTCGAGTCATGTTTGTGCCTGTGAGATTGAGTCTGAATAGGAGAAGGGTTGTCTTCTCTTCCCTAGCCGTTGAAACTGAAACATAGAAAAACAAAGTAAATAGCCAAGAAAGACAAGGACAGAGTCTCACTTCACTAGACTTTAGTTTTAAGTAAATTAGACTAACTTTTATGCCTGTGTGCAGCGCTTCTAAAAATTCATTTACGTGCGGACAGCCCCCAGCCAGGCAGCGTTGCAGCATGAGGTGGAATAGGTTATTTACGATTCGTAGTTATTTGACTTTGTACGATTTAATTTACAAGCTATGAATCAAAACGTCAGAAATACTTTGAAAACCGCTACAGCAGCATTTATTTTACTTTAAAAGTGATCATACTTTTTATTCACAAATGCCAGTAAAATGCTCCCACTGTGGAGCCCTGACCACCTGCCAATGTGGCTGGTGAAATAAACATTTTACCCACCAATGCCAAAATCTACCTGCATTTGGCAGGGGGTGTGTTAACTTTAGGCCCTGTTAGGGTTTTCCGAGAATGGTGCCAAAAACATGCAGCAGTCCTTTGGGCAAAAAGCTAAAATAATAAGTGGCTCCAATGGGCAAGCGATCACCAACACTGGACAATTGAGGAGTGGAAAAACATCACCTGGAACATGACAGCAAGTTAAATTTACTTGAGTGGCCTGCGCAGTCCCCAGACCTCAACCCAGTAGAGCATCTTAGGAATGAGATGGAACGGGCTGTTCGCAGCATGAATGTACCGCTGTCCATCGCGTGATGCCATCGCGTGAATGACCCATAGAATTCTGGCTGTTCTGGATGCAAAGGGGGGTCTGACCTGGTACTAGATGGGTGTACCTAATAAACTGACCGGTGAGTGTATAGCCACACACTCAAATATAAGAGTATGGTTACGGTACAGTGTTGTTCCCCGGGGTACTAAAAGTCAAAGGTACCTTCTAGCAGTTCCTATCGCTTCCACTGGATGTCAACAGTCTTTAGAAATTGGTTGAGGTTATTCCTTTGTGTAATGAAGAAGTACGGCCATCTTGAACGAGGGTCACTTGAAGTGTACTGTTAGATAGAGGCGCTTGACCAGAAAGCATGCTTCAGTTTTTCTTCCTGTATTGAACACAATCATCCCGTCTTCAATTTTATTGATTATTTACGTTAAGAAATACCTGAAGTTGTATTACAGAAGTCATTTTAAATGTTTTACCAAATCCGCAGGGGATCAAATACTTTTTTCCACTGTAGCTTAGAAAAGCACCAACATAAAATGTTCCATCACAGGACGAATTTGGGTTTGGTGGATGCTACTTACCCGACTGCACAGTGCCAACTGTAAAGTTTAGTGGAGGAGGAATAATGTCTGGTGCTTTTTTCCATGGTTCAGGCTAGGCCCCTTACTTCCAGTGAAAGGAAATCTTAACGCTACAGCAAACAATGAATTCAAGACAATTCTGTGCTTCCAACTTTGTGGCAACAGTTTGGGGAAGGGCCTTTCCCATTTCAGCATGACAATGCGCCTGTGCACAAAGCAAGGTCCATACAGAAATGGTTTGTTGAGATCGGTGTGGAAGAACTTGACTGGCCTGCACACTTTTGGGATGAATTGGAACACAATGACTATGAGCCAGGCCTAATTGTGTCCCAACTCACTAATGCTTTTGTGATTGAAGGTCCTCACAGCAATGTTCCAACGTCTAGTGGAAAGCCTTCCCAGAAGAGTGAAGGTTGTTATAGCAGCAAATGACCATGATTTTGGAATGAGATGTTCGACAAGCAGGTGTCCACATACTATTGGTCATGTAGTGTATTTAACCACGCCCCCAAATATGCGAATGAGACCCAACCAGTACATTGCCCCTACCTATATTTTAAAGTGCGGTGATGATCATTCCTTATGTTCAAAATATTGGGTGGGAAAATCTGACATACCTATGACATTTACATTACATTTAAGTCATTTAGCAGACACTCTTGTCCAGAGGTACACCGAACTGTTCCATGTGAGTTTACAGTATGTATAGCTGTGAAGTGTATCTTTGACCTTTTTCTTCCCCGGGGAACAACGCTACACTAACCATACCCTTGTTTTTTGAGTGTTTTAATATATCGTATGTTCGAGCACTGCAGAAACATTGTTGCACTCCCAACAAAGGGGTTGCACGTTCAAATCCTCAAATAATTGTTGTATATTCTCTCAAGTGTCATTGAGCACTGCTAGTTTTACACTTACGTTACTTGATTCTGTGCAGCTTTTAGCAAAGTGCAGAAATGGCCAATTATTGCCAATTAGTCTGTAGAACGCAGTGTTCACAGTACAAAATTATATTTTACAGTAATTGAAATCAGAATATAGCAGTATACTGTCATGTTTATAGAAATAAGAAGTTGTACGTTTTTACTATTTTTACTGCAACTTTAGACAAATTGCAAACGTATTCTTGGCAATAAATATATAGCCAATCTCCATTATGCCCATAGATCTGGTGGTGCAGCAGCAACATCCGGTAGCTAGCAACCAAGATGTTGTGAGTTCAAATCCCAAGTGAGGTTGAGTCCCAAGTAAATCAGCATACAGCCGCATACTGTCCATTAACATCAACTATTCATTTTAAAGTAGTATTCTAAATTATATTGGACATCTCAGCTTTCACATGTGCTCAAATGTTGTCACGTGTAATTTCATATTCTCATATTTACATTTTGAATCCCATGTCACATTTATTTCACATTTATTTCAAATGTTGTCACGTGTAATTTCATATTCTCACATTTACATTTTTAATCCCATGTCACATTTATTTCACATTATTTATTTCACATGTTGTCATGTGTAGTTTTATGTTCGCACATGTTATCACATTAACTTCACAATCTACTGACAACTATGTTACTAGGTCGTATTCATTAGGAACCGAACTGAAGAAAACTGACAAACAGGGAGATGACTTGTCCAATTAGAAATATAATTTTTCGTTTTCTGTTCAAAAACAAATTATTATTTATTTTTTATTTTACCCCGTTTTCTCCTCAATTTCGTGGTATCCAATTGTTTAGTAGCTACTATCTTGTCTCATCGCTACAACTCCCTTACGGCCTCTGGAGAGACGAAGGTTGAAAGTCATGCGTCCTCCGATAACAACCGTGGCAACCTTGGTTAGCACGCACTGGGCCCAGCCCGCCACAGGAGTCGCTGGTGCGCGATGAGACAAGGATATCCCTACCGGCCAACCCCTCCCTAACCCGGACGACGCTAGGCCAAATGTGCTTCCCCCCACGGACCTCCCGGTCACGGCCGGTTACGACAGAGCCTGGGCGCGAACCCAGAGTCTCTGGTGGCACAGCGCCCTTAACCACTGCACCACCCGGGAGGCCCTTCAAAAAACATTTTAAACAGTGAGCCCGAAAAGTACAACCCTGTTGAATAGCCTAATAACATATTCCTCTCTCCCACCCCTCCTGTCTCCAGACTACAGTGTGTTCAACCAGGAGCAGGTTGAGGATGAGGGTGATGCATCCTCTCTGGACGACACTGACCAAAGACTACTGACCTTCTCTGACAGCAAGCCAGAGGCGGTCCAGGGCCATGCTCTGTGGAGACAGCAGTTCAGCACCGTGGCCTGGCTACACATGCTCAACATGCAGAGAGAGAGGAAGGCCTTTGTCTACACGTGAGTCTGGGGAGGGAACTGCTTACCTCTCTATTACCTAACCTAATATGACGTTATTGACCTTATACACTGTGTTGTTGTACTAAGGCTATAGGCAAGATAATAGGGAGGTAAGCAGTTCCCTCCCCACATGCTCAACATGTAGAGAGAGAGGAAGGCCTTTGGCTACACGGGCTAGTCTGGGTTGAGAAGGGCAGGGAACTGTTCTGGGTGTGAGTGTGAACCCCAACACAGTGTCAGTGTGGGTCAAAGGTCCATTTGATACATGTGGTGGCAGGGGAGACAGTTACCCAATGTATTTGTGTGTGTCTCACTCCCTCGCCCTCTCAGTCTGGCATTGTTCCTGGTCTTCCTAGCTGCTGTGCTAGTATTGTCTCTGGCTACGGGGAACATCCAGATCCACGCTCCAGAACGGCAGTTTCTCCCCATCTACCTGCTGAGACCGAACCAGGCTCCCCGGAAATACACCACCAGTCTACTGGTCCAGAACTCATCAGGTACGTCAGCCAATCAGTCAGGAAATACACCACCAGTCTACTGGTCCAGAACTCATCAGGTTAGTCCATACTCTCTTCTATACTGTGAACTGATACTCTTGAATACTGTGTTCTCCTCCCATCACTACAGCTCTGAAATACTTTGTTCTCTATCTAGCTCTTCCCAAGCAGTAGAGTTCCTAGCAGCATCTGTTCACAGAATATGAATGGCTGAATACGAGAGTAGAAACACTCTGGTTAGAAACACACACAAAAAAACTGTGGTCTGTTTCTCTGTGCAGGCTCGGATATCTCCGACTTCATCCGTAACCTGGAATCTCAGGACATCAAGGTGGAGATGATGAAGAACACAGACTACATGTCCTGTGCTCCTCACAGTGCAGCCATCAACGTCACCGGATCCAACAAGGTGAAAAATAATAACCCCTCTTCTACAGAAGGGTGACTTTCTTTCTCTCTGTGAGTGTGTATGTGTGTGGGCGGTTTACCCTCTGATTATATGCATGATGTGGATGGTTCTAAATTAGATGCTATATGGAGTGCTCTTAGGCTGAGGCTAATTATGCAGCAAGTGCCCTAATTGGTAGTAGGGTGCTTCAGTAGAGTGGTTCACGTTTACCCTGGCTGTCTGTCTATGGCGCAGAGCCACATAGGATGTGTCTACACAGGCAGCCCAATTCTGATTTCCCCCCCTTGGACTATTTTGACCAATCAAAATCAAATCAGCTCTTTTGCCAATAATTGGGGCATAAGATCAGAAGACATAGAGAGGCCACTAATGCCACTTTAAATGCCCAGTCCTTGATTGACTCTTCTGTCTGGTTATAGGGTTTCACTTAAGCAAAGCTTTACGCAAGCGCGCCTGCACGCACACACACACACACACACACACACACACACACACACACACACACAGAGACAACCATTGACAACAGACACTTTTTTTCTTTCTCCGCTTTGCAGGGTTTCAGATACAGTGTAGCATTCAACAGTACTACCGTCCACTCTTTGCCCATGACAGTCAACGTCCTCAGTAACGCCATCCTACGAGGTCTCAACGGCACACAACGCATCCACACCTGGACCAAGCCCTTCGACTATGTAAGTCAAGTCCAATAAAACTAATGATTGGAATAACACCGTGATGGTTTAGTTAGAATAGCACGTACAACAATCGTTATATTCTATCTAAAGCTTGTTACAAACATACACAAGCAATAAAGTATATTTATCCATGTATCTATCGAATTAACAAAAGGTGCCTGAAAGAGTGAGCGTCATGCTACAATAATTTTACGTTCCCTATGTTCTTCTCCTTAGCAAATTCCCGACGCCACGTCATATGCTCTGGTCTACATTGAGGCTATCATACTGGGGATGCTAGCTGCAGGCATGCCTGCCTACTTCGCCATGGACCACACCCGAGACAGAGAGGTAAGCACTAAGCGGACGATTCACCCGAGACAGAGAGGGTAAGCATTAACCAGTCGATTCACCCGAGACGGAGAGGGTAAGCACTAAGCAGTCGATTCACCCGAGACAGAGAGGGTAAGCACTAACCAGTCGATTCACCCGAGACAGAGAGGGTAAGCACTAACCAGTCGATTCACCCGAGACGGAGAGGTTAAGCATTAACCAGTCAATTCACCCGAGACAGAGAGGGTAAGCACTAACCAGTCGATTCACCCGAGACGGAGAGGGTAAGCATTAACCAGTCGATTCACCCGAGACAGAGAGGGTAAACACTAACCAGTTGATTCACCCGAGACGGAGAGGGTAAGCATTAACCAGTCGATTCACCCGAGACGGTGAGGGTAAGCACTAACCAGTCGATTCACCCGAGACGGAGAGGGTAAGCACTAACCAGTCGATTCACCCGAGACGGAGAGGGTAAGCACTAACCAGTCGATTCACCCGAGACTGTGAGGGTAAGCACTAACCAGTCGATTCACCCGAGACGGAGAGGGTAAGCACTAACCAGTCGATTCACCCGAGACAGAGAGGGTAAGCACTAAGCAGTCGATTCACCTGAGATGGGGAGGGTATGCACTAACCAGTCGATTCACCCGAGACGGGGAGGGTATGCACTAACCAGTCGATTCACCCGAGACGGAGAGGGTAAGCACTAAGCAGTCGATTCACCTGAGCTGGGGAGGGTAAGCACTAAGCAGTCGATTCACTCGAGACAGAGAGGGTAAGCACTAAGCAGTCGATTCACCTGAGCTGGGGAGGGTAAGCACTAAGCAGTCGATTCACTCGAGACAGAGAGGGTAAGCACTAAGCAGTCGATTCACCTGAGCTGGGGAGGGTAAGCACTAAGCAGTCGATTCACCTGAGCTGGGGAGGGTAAGCACTAAGCAGTCGATTCACAGAATAGTAGACTTTCCATGAATACTGTCTGGGACTGCTCTAATGCAGAACTGTCTGGAGCTTTCAGTTTTCTCCCGATTCAGAAATGACCTCATTGGTGATTGATTGAACAACAATAGCGGTGAAACTGAAAGCCTACAAAACAACAAAAAAGGCACTCCTTTTGTGATCTACATTCAAAAACATGCATTTGTTGTGCTTTCCATATTGACTGATAACTCTTTCCTTTCTCTTCTCAATCCTAGATAAAGTGCCGTTCAACACTGCGTATCTCTGGCCTGGTCCCGTCTGCGTACTGGTGTGGTCAGGCTGCAGTGGACATCCCCTTCTACTACCTCATACTGACCACCATGACCAGCATCCTCTTCTCCTTCCATACTGCCAACCTGCTTACCTCTAGCAACGTCACCGCAGTGGTCAGTTAGTTAGACTCGCGTGTCTAGTACAGTACACATGCACATTTCCGTGGTCAGTCAGAAACAACACACACATACAGTGGAAAGAAAAAGTATATGAACATTTCGGAATTACCTGGATTACTGCATAAATTGGTCATACAATTTGATCTGATCTTTATCTAAGTCACAGCAATGGACAAACACAGTGTGCTTGAACTAATAACACACAAATTGTTGTATTTTTCTTGTCTATATTGAATATAGCGTTTAAACATTCACAGTGTAGGTTGGGGAAAGTATGTGAACCCCTAGGCTAATGACTTCTCCAAAAGCTCATTGGAGTCAGCTACCCTGGAGTCTAATCAATGAGACAAGATTGGAGATGTTGGTTAGAGCTGCCCTGCCCTATAAAAAACACTCACAAAATTTGAGTTTGCTATTCACAAGAAGCATTGTCTGATGTGAACCATGCCTCGAACAAAAGAGAACTCAGAAGACCTAAGATTAGGAATTGTTGACTTGCATGAAGCTGGAAAGGGTTACGAAAGTATCTCTAAAAGCCTTGATGTTCATCAGTCCACGGTAAGACAAATTCTCTATAAATGGAGAAAGTTCAGCACTGTTGCTACTCTCCCTAGGAGTGGCCGTCCTGCAAAGATGGAATGCTCAGTGAGGTTAAGAAGAATCCTAGAGTGTCAGCTAAAGACACAGAGAAATCTCTGGAACATTCTAACATCTCTGTTGACGAGTCTACGATGCGTAAAACACTAAACAAGAATGGTGTTTGTGGGAGGACACCACGGAAGAAGCCACTGCTGTCCAAAAAAACCATTGCTGCTCGTCTAAAGTTCGCGAAAGAGCACCTGAATGTTCCACAGCGCTACTGGCAAAATATTATGTGTACAGATGAAACTACAGTTGAGTTGTTTGGAAGGAACACACAACACAATGTGTCGAGAGAAAAAAAGACACACCAACATCAAAACCTCATCCCAACCCTAAAGTATGGTGGAGGGAGCATTATGGTTTTGGCTGTTTTGCTGCCTCAAGGCCTGGACAGCTTGCTATCATCAACAGTAAAAATGAATTCCCAAGTGTATCAATACATTTTGCAGGAGAATGTTAGGCTATCTGTCCACCAATTGAAGCTCAAAAGAAGTTGGGTGGTGCAACAGGACAATGATGCAAAACACAGAAGTAAATCAACAACAGCATGGATTCAACAGAATAAAATATACCTTCTGGAGAGGCCCAGTCAGAGTCCTGACCTCAACCCGATTGAGATGCTGTGGCATGACTTCAATAGAGCAGTTCACACCAGACATCCAAAGAAAATTGCTGAACTGAAACGGTTTTGTAAAGAGGAATGGTCCAAAATTCCTCCTGACTGTTTTGCAGGTCTGATCCGCAACAACAGAAAACTTTGGGTTGAGGTTATTGCTGCTTTAAGAATATTTTGAAGATAAATACACAACGCAGAGGACGAGAGTACTAGAATACTAATGGTCAATAGCAAATTGTAAATAGGAGTTGGGTTTCAGTTCAACATCTGTTTAGTCCTTCTGTAGCTCAGTTGGTAGAGCATGGCGCTTGTAACGCCAGGGTAGTGGGTTCGATCCCCGGGACCACCCATACGTAGAATGTATGCACACATGACTGTAAGTCGCTTTGGATAAAAGCGTCTGCTAAATGGCATACATTATTATTTATTATTAGAATCTGTGGAATGTCACTCCTGAACTCAGAGCGACGTGTGCCACGTTTTCATTAGTCTGTACATTGAGTCGGGGGCAGGATACTTGTTACTGGCCATTGGCCAAGTTGTACTGCAATGACTTCTGATTAGTCAACCCCAGGTTAGAGTGGGGGGTTAAAAATGACAGCCTGTTCCTTTGTTCGGTGGAGAAAAGCTGAGGAGAGGGGAGACTGAACATCTACCTACCAGCATAACATCCTGATTTGTCCTTTTCAAATAAACCTGTTTTTCTCCCCAGCATAACATCCTGATTTGTCCTTTTCAAATAAACCTGTTTTTCTCCCCAGCATAACATCCTGATTTGTCCTTTTCAAATAAACCTGTTTTTCTCCCCCTGGTTTGCTTTGGAGTTTGTGTTATTGAAGAATAACATATATAGCTAAAACTGCCAAAGGATGGTCAACCAGTTATTAAATCCAAGGGTTCACATACTTTTTCCACCCTGCACTGTGAATGTTTACATGGTGTGTTCAATAAAGACATGAAAACGTATAATTGTGTGTTATTAGTTTAAGCAGACTGTTTGTCTATTGTTGTGACTTAGATGAAGAGCAGATCAAATTTTATGGCCAATTTATCCAGGTAATTCCAAAGGGTTCACATACTTTTTCATGCCACTGTACACTCCCTCAGACTGACTCTCTCTCCATCTTATTTTCTATAGATCCTGTGTCTGATAGGTTTTGGTCCAGCTATGATCCTGTTCACCTATGTGGTGTCCTTCATGTTCACACGCGTCCAGAGTAACAGAGACTTCTTCTCTGTGGTCTCCATGATGGTGAGAACAACAACCTTCCCTCCCTCCCTGTCACACAACATTTATATAACTTTCACACACAACATTACAACGTTCACGCAACATTCTTACAATATTAACAAAACCGTTTGTTTTTATTATGAAGTTTCATCTATAGTGAAAAACAATATAAGTAGATTAATGATTTGTGTCAATGTGGGAGCAGCTATATTACTTTGTTTGGTTATTTTGTGTGTGTGTGTCGTTCTGTTGCATACTAGGTGTGTGTGGTGTCTGCCTCCATCGTCCAGCTGTCATTTGTAAACGACAACCCCGGGCTGACGAGGATCCTCCACAATACACTATGTTTCTTCAACCCTCTCTACCCCTTAATGGGCTGCCTTAATTCTATCACCAAGGCCACCTTCCTGCCCTCCCTCTATGAAGAGGACTTCCTCTGGAAGAACCTGCTCATAGCTGTCCTATCTGTAAGTATTAGGAAATGCCCTGGACATTATAGTAGGAATAGGAGTCAGAGTACGGAGATGTTGAGGTCTAACATGGATTGGGTTTGTTGTTGTTGCTTACTTTGTGTCTGGTAGGAAATGATTTATGTTTCATACAGCATGCTAGCATATCAATATTTTTTGTAGACAGACATACAGCACATCACACACACTGTTTCTCCCCAGCCCTATCTGCAGTGCATCCTGCTGCTGTTCATGCTGCGCTGGTTGGAGATCCGCTACGGAGGGAGGACCATGAAGAATGACCAGTTCTGCAGGTAAGGGATGAGAGAAGAAGAAGAGGGGCAGGGCTACTCAGAGGGAAGAGGTGGTGGTCAATGGATAGGGGGAGTATGTTGATAAAAATGTTGTTAAAGTCCCAGTGCAGTCGAAAAGGACTCGCATACAGTAGAATAGAAAACCATTTGTACAAACTAGCGGAAATTATTAACACAACTGGTCACAAAAGTTTACTTGGAAGGGATATAAATACAGTGCTAATTTTGCTTTTATTAAAAAATTTAAAAAGAAGATAAGGACGCCACCCATTGCTCTCACTATCACCCCCTATCTTTGATTAAAAAAACAGATATTAAACCATTTTGTAAAATCCTGTTGTCCTGACTCAAAACCTACTTACCCAAATTGGTACATCCTCAGATAGCCGCCATCGTCTATTACTTACAGTATCTTACATGCTCATCAGAAACCAAAGCTCATTGGGCAGTTAGATCTCTCGACGAACAAAAAAGCTTTTGATAGACTAAATGGTCATCTTTGGTCGGTTTTGGAAAATATTATTAAAATACTATGTGCCAATACCTCAGCCATAGTAATAACAGGCAATACCTGCTCTGTTCTGGTCAGAATAAGTAGAAAGGTGATCCCATCTCACCTCAGCTATTTTTATTGTCTATGGAAGCCCTGGCCCAGGGACTTCAACAATCAAAATAAATTACAATCATATCTCTCAATTCTACAGGTCATGCCATCTCATTATACTCAGATAATATCAAACTTTATCTAGACAATGTACACTACCGGTTAAAAGTTTGGACACACCTACTCATTCAAGGGTTGTTCTTTATTATTACAATTTTCTACATTGTTGAATAATAGTGAAGACATCAAAACTATGAAATAATACATATGGAATCATGTAGTAACCAAAGTGTGTTATGTTAAACAATTCAACATATATTTGAGATTCTTCAAATAGCCACCCTTTGCCTTGATGAGTTCTGGAGCGTGGATCTGGATGTTCCCCGTAGCCAGCGACAATACTAGCACAGCAGCTAGGAAGACCAGGAACAATGCCAGACTGAGAAGGGGAGGGAGTGAGACACACATTTATTGAGTAACTGTCTCCTCTGCCACCACAAGTATCAAATGGACCTTTGACCCAAACCGACACTGTGTTGGAGTTCACACCCTGTTCCCTGTCCTTCTCAACCCATACTAGGGGGAAGGGAGAGAAAGAAAGAGGGAGAGAGAAGAGAGAAAGAAAGGAAGAGTGCATGGGAGAGTTCATTTGAATTACAGCGAGAGAGACAAATGCATGGAGTAATTGTCTCTGACACAATGTCGAAAGCTCCTCTGCCACCACGAGTATCAAATGGACCTTTGACCCAAACAGTTCTTTAGAACACCCACAGGCCTCACAAGACTTGTCTGAAGGTCCCCTGATACCAGTTGAAAAAAATGAATGGAAGTATATATGGAGACTGTTTAATGACAAAAAATAAGGTTTTAAATACGTTTAAAAAAATAATAATAATAATAAATGTTTCCTGATCTTTCTTATATCTCAAGATATACGTGTCTCTCTAGAGACACTTCAGAACAAACGTCCTTTTTATATTTTGGCGGGACTGTCCATGTAAATAGTCTGTTTTTCAATGCATTTGTATTGGCTAATAGCAGTAAGGCCCAAAACATTTTTTCATAATTATTATATATATATTTGTATACTTCAAGGTGTCTTAAAATTCAATAACAAATAACTATATGATCCTTGGTGTGACCTTCTTAAAGCAATTCCATATACACTACCAGCAAAGTTTAGACACACCTACTCGTTCCATGGTTTTTCTTTATTTTTTTACTATTTTCTACATTGTACAATAATAGTGAAGATATCAAAACGATGACATAACACATATGGAATAATGTAGTAACCAAAAAAGTGTTAAACAAATCTAAATATATTTGGTGTCAGGTTTCCTCTACACGTGACGCTTGGCATTCAGACCAGAAAGTTCAATCTTAGTTTCATCAGACCAGAGAATCTTGTTTTTCATGCTCTGATGGTGCCGTTTTTGCAAACACCAAGCGGGTTGTCATGTGCCTTTTACTGAGGAGTGGCTTCCGTCTGGCCGCTCCACCATAAAGGCGTGATTGGTGGAGTGCTGCAGAGATGGTTGTCCTTCTGGAAGGTTCTCCCATCTCCACAGAGGAACTCTGGAACTCTGTCAGAGTGACCATCAGGTTCCTGGTCACCTCCCTGACCAAGGCGCTTCTCCCCCGATTGCTCAGTTCGGCGGCGCAGCCAGCTCTAGGAAGAGTCTTGGTGGTTTCAAACTTATTCTATTTAAGAATGATGGAGGCCACTTTGTTCTCGGGGACCTTCAATGCTGCAGAAATGTTTTGGTACACTTCCCCAGAGCCACGGACAATTCCGCTTTGTTTTTGCTCTGACATGCACTGTCAACTGTGGGACCTTATATAGACAGGTGTGTGCCTTTCCAAATCATGTCCAATCAATGGAATTTACCACAGGTGGACTTGAATAAAGTTGTAGAAACATCTCAAGGATGATCAATGGAACAGGATGCACCTGAGCTCAATTTCCAGTCTCATAGCAAAGGGTCTGAACACTTATGTAAAGGTTTCTAAAAAACAAATTCTAAAAACCTGTTTTCACTTTGTCATTATTGGGTATTGTGTGTAGATTACTGAAGAATTGTTTGTATTTAATCCGTTTTTGAATAGGGCTGTAACGTAACAAAATGTGGAAAAGTCTGAATACTTTCTGAAGGCACTGTATTTAGCGAACTCCATGACAGTAGCTCACCAAGGGCATAAGTAGACTACAAATGCATGCTGGGGCAGGCATGTTCGTGAAGTGAGCGCTATTGAAACGAAGTTTGGAGCGGGCGAGAAAGCCGACTCTCTAGCCTTTAGGAATATTTCTCCATGCTCCAGCTCTGCTCCGCTAACATACTCTTGACGCAAATGAGCTTCTCTGAGATGGTTTCTGACAGGTTGTGCAGAAATTATTTGGTTGTGCAAACCCACAGTTTCATCAGCTGTCCGGGTGGCTGGTCTCAGACGATCCCGCAATTGAAGAAGCCCGGATGTGGAGGTCTTGGGCTGTCGTGCTTACATGTGGTCTGCAGTGTTGGACGTACTGCCAAATTCTCTAAAATGATGTTGGAGGTGGCTTTTGCTAAAGAAATGAACACTAAATTCTCTGCCAACAGCTCTGGTGGACATTCCTGCAGTCAGCATGCCAATTGCATGCTCCCTCAAAACCTGAGACTTCTGGAGGCCCACCTCCTTTTTTTTGTTTGTCTTTTCTTTACCTACCAATTTTATTACAAAATGCTGCGTGGTTAATATGATCATTTTCTTTCACTGTAGAGGGGCAGCTTACGGTACGTGTAGTATAAACTAAAAGTGTGTAAATGCACATCAATATTGTACCTGTAACCCCCCCCCCCAACCAAAAAATGACAAATACAAACGTAGTTTTTTTATGAAAAAACAAACAGTAAAAATAAATAATTGTTTTTGTTTCTTTCTGACCTTTTCAATTGAAAACAATCCCAGTGTGGTACTTGATATTGAGATAACAATGGCTGCATTGGATCTTTAAGTCGTCATAATACTCCACCTAGCTTCGATTCCAATGTTCCTTGATTTGAATGAGACTTGAAAGTATGGTAACCTGAGACTATGAAACTGAATATTACCATTTTTTCTCCTGAAGGATCTCTTCCAATACTAAGGCTAAAGTGGAGCGTAACCCAGAGGAGGGGATCAACGAGGATGAAGATGTTCAGATGGAAAAGGCTCGGGTGAAGGAGGCCCTCACCTGCCAGTGCTGTGAGGAGGTGTGTGTGTTAAGTGCTTTTTTATTCACAGCTTGATCTCTGTGAAAGACTAGTCCCATCTTTGAAAGGGGATTTGCCATGTTTTGACGGTTTCCTCAGATCTATTAACTGTCATCTAATAATATTTTTCTTGTGCCACCCCCCTTCAGAAACCAGTAGTGGTGGTGAGTAACTTGAGGAAGCAGTATAAATGTCCAAGGGAAGGAATCTCTCTCAAGAAGAGGAGGACGGTAGCCACCAAGAACATCTCCTTCTGTGTACGCAAAGGTCAGCCGAGCTTACTACTCTCCAACTGTAAACTGTACATTTGATCAGTCAAGCATTAAACAATTCCATTGCTTGACATTTATCACATAACGTTATGAAGGCAATGATTTATGTCCAGGGCAATGGAGGCTGCTGAAGGGAGGACGGCTCGTAGTAATGGATGGACCGGAATAAATAGAATGGTATCGAACACATGGTTTCCATGTACTTCATTCCAGCCATTATTATAAGCCGTCCTTCCCTCAGCAGCCTCAACTGGATTTAAATGAGGCTTAGGTGGTGAGCGTGGTAAGGGATGTTGGCAGGGGGCGCAGTTGTTCTGCCAGCACAGTAAAAAAAAAAAAAATAGTGGCCCCAATCTTGGCGGTGTCAGGAAATTATAGACAAGCCATTTTCCCCCAATTCTACACTTTCCATGCAGCTGCTATTATTTTTTGTTTTAAAGCAGATTTCCTGCAATTCTATGCATTTTGCCATGGCTAATGCTGTGTTCTTTTGCCCAAACATAACAAAATATATACTGCTAAATTAATTGTTTTGCGATTTTTCTATTCTCACTGACTGTCTATTTTTTATTTTGGTGTTTGTTAGTTCAAAAAAAATCTATATATATTTTACATTTATTGTATTTAAGCATTCATTTATTGTATTTAACCCGTCCAAGGATATTAATGGCAGAGAAATCCCTGAGGTCTGCACTGTGAGGCTTGGGTTTTTGAACAATGTCAATGGTCTCATAACAGATAACCAGTATATCAACTGTATGTGTGTTCAGGTGAGGTGCTTGGACTGCTAGGGCCCAACGGAGCAGGGAAAAGCACCATCATGCATATGTTGTCTGGAGACACAGTCCCAACCGCTGGACAGGTACATACCATTCACCCTCTCTGTCTTTTGACTGGACCCTATATGGAATTTTTAGGGCCAGTTTCCTGGACTTAAACGTCATTTAAATTGAAAATGCCTTTTAAGCTGGGTGTACATTACACAATTTTGGTCCCGATTTAGCTGTCGCAGACAAGTTTGAGATCAGAGACAAAGTCCCCATGCCTACTTGGGGTGCGCGGCAGTAACCAACGCTTGTTGAATGGGAGTGGGTCAGAGACTCAATCTGAGGACTAACGATCAATCTTTGAGTAGTCCCAGACGTCACGATATTTTCAAACAACTATCGTTGTGTGAGATGTGCAACGACAAGTTTTGAGAACGTTGATGAGCAATAGCCAATGAGAGCACGTTGTTTCACGTCACCCATAATGTGTAGACTCGAGAAGGAGCGATGACTACTGCTAGTATGCATTTGTACTTGCCTTTAAATCAAAGCCAAGTGTCAAATTGTTACAGCTCTGAAGTTCACAATCAATCTCATTCATTTCAAATTGTTGGCTAGATATTTCAACTCTGAATGACAAGCGTGAATGTCTGACTGAAAACATTTAGGACTGCTTTGAGCCACAGCTTGTTGTAGCTACGTTAAATCTAATCCCATCATTGTTTTCGTGCGACACCGTGGTATTGGCAGTCCTCAAGACCAAGTGAAGAATCTTGTAGTGTGACCCCCGTCTGTGCCACCATCGTTTAGTGTGCGCACAACTACAGGAAAGATAGTTGTTTTAATGTGAGGTTTAGCCTTAAAGGCTCAGTGCAGTCAAAAACTTGATTTTACTTGACTTTTTCCACATTTTATTACGTTGCCTTATTCTAAAATGTATGAATGTTTTTTCCTCAATCTACATAATACCCCATGACAAAGGAAAAAAATATTTTAATACAGTTTTGCAAATAAAACGATTACATTTGCGTAAGTATTCAGACCCTTTACTTCGTTTCTCCCAGGTTCTGTCAGGTTGTATGGGGAGTGTCGCTGCACAGCTATTTTCAGGTCTCTCCAAAGATGTTCAAATCGGGTTCAAGTCCAGGCTCTGTCTGGGCCACTCAAGGACATTCAGAGACTTGTCCCGAAGCCACTCCTGCGTTGTCTTGGCTGTGTGCTTAGGGTCTTGATGCTGCCACCACCATGTAGGGCTGGGCAATATGGTCAAAATCTCATATCCTGATATAGCACATTTTATATAAAATGACCACATGTAAAGGCCTATTTCTTATTACATATTTTTCTTTAAAATATTTTTTGGGGCTTGCATGTTTTGCATTAATACGTGTCACCTCAATTTGCATTTGGTACCTTGGGTCAAGTGTTAACACCAACTCACGAAAACCCCGATTTCTTGACCGTGTAAATTGGGGCCATGTCTTTGCAGATGTAAACTCCCATCGTCGTGGTCTGAGTCGGGGGTTTGTTTTGAGCACTCAACCGTACTTTATGGGATCTCATCCGTAGACTCTCTCTGTACTGTTTCACACGATTCTTGTGTTGGTGGTGTTTGAGCCCGTTGTCGAGAACCGGCCTGAGGCATATTTTGCAGAGGACGGTTTTCTGGTCCGTGTCAGACTTTTCATACCCAAACCACGTCCATGTGACCGAAGTAGCCCTTTTAGGTACGAGCTCTGTGTCACGTTTCATCTCCTCCGTGTTTGTTTGTGTTGCAAATTTCCCTGTGTGGAAGAATGCTAAGCGTTTTCCAATTGACAAAAAATATTTCCGTAAAGAGTGATTTGCAATTATTAAATATTATGCTCTATCGTCACACGATCTATATATCGCCCAGCCCTACCAGCATGCTTCACCATAGGGATGGTGCCAGGTTTCCTCCAGATGTGATACTTTGCTGTCAAGCCAAAGAGTTCAATCTTGGTTTCATCTGACCAGAGAATCTAGTTTCTCATGGTCTGAGTCCTTCAGGTGCCTTTTGGCAAACTCCAAGCGCCTTTTACTGAGGAGTGGCTTTCGTCTGTCCATTCTACCATAAAGGCCTGATTGGTTGAGTACTGCAGAGATGGTTGTCCCATCTCCACAGAGGAACTCTGGGGTTCTTGGTCAACTCCCCGACCAAGGTGCTTCTCTCCCGATTGCTCAGTTTAAGATGAGTCTAGGTGGTTCCAAACTCTTCCATTTAAGAATGAAGGCCACTGTGTTCTTGTGCACCTTCATTGCTGCAGAAATGTTTTGGTGCCTTGACAAACTCATGGCTTGGTTTTTGCTCTGACATGCACCGTCAACTGTGGGACCTTGTATAGTAACTTTCCAGATCATGTCCAATGAAGTTGTAGAAACATCAATGGAACAGGATACACCTGAGCTCAAGTCATGTAAATGTTTATTTGCAAGCAATTCTACAAACCTGTTTTTGCTTTGTCATTAAGCGGTATCGTGTAGGTTGAGATTTCTTTAAATCAATTTTAGAATAAGGCTTTCAATGTGATGAAAGGGGTCTGAATACTTAGTATTATTCTAACCTCAGTGGAAACAATACACAGTCAACATTAGGATGCTGTCCAGTCCTAACACAATTCTTGCTTGAGAAATTGCACTTTGCTAAGGTTGGTTTTCAATCAAAAATGAAAGGTACTTAATTATTGCCCAGAAATGGTTTAATATTGAGACAGAAAACAGCTGCTTTTAAGGTCCAATCTGATCCTTTGATTGAATATAACAGTCTGTTTTTCTTGCCTCAGGTCCTGATGGGGGACTACAGTACAGAGTTCCGTCCAGTAGACAACCCCCTGGAGCATATAGGCTACTGTCCCCAGGTCAGCCCTTTGTGGCCCCGCATCACCCTGGAGGAACACCTGGAGATCTATGCTGCCATCAAGGGCCTCCGCGGACAGGACGTCCCTGGCATCATCACACGGTACCTATCCACTATCATGTTAACACTTGTCATTTAGCAGATGCTCTTTTCCAGTGTGACTGCATTCATGTTAACTAGGAAGGACAACCACATCACATGCAACGAAAGTGTGGTGGGTGGGGGCAGTTGCTGTTCCGTAGGTAAGCACCATGGTCTTGTAGTGGATGGGAGCTTCGACTAGAAGCCAGTGGATCGTGAGGAGGAGCGGGGTGATATAGGAGAACATGAAAACCAGGCAGGCGACAGCGTTCTGGATAAGTTTCAGGGGTTTGATGGCACAAGCGGAGAACCCAGCCAACGGCAAGTTGCAGTGTTCCAGACCGGAGATGACAAGTGCCTGGATTGACCTTCACCACTTCCTGTGTATTATAGGGTTGTACTCTACAGGTGTTGTAGAGCATGAACCTGCATTAGCGGGTCACTGCTTTGATGTTTGCAGAGAACAATAGTGTCACGCCAAGGTTCTTCGCACTCTGGGAGGGCGACACTGGAGTTGTCAACCGTGATGGAGATGTCTTTGAGCAGGCAGGCATTCCACCAGGGGAAGAGCAGTTATGTCTTATTGAGCTTGAGGTGGTGGGCCGGGCACCTGGGTGTCAGAAGGGAAAGTAGTTGTGTGTCATCTGCAGAGCGATGATAGGAGAGACCATGTGAGGATATGACGGAGCCGAGTGACTTGGTGTATAGAGGCCCTAGAACCGAGCGCTGGGGGACACCAGTAAATCTGTGTCCGACGCAGATCCTCTCCATGTCATCTGGTAGGAGCGGCCTGCCAGGTAGGATGCAATCCAAGAGTGTGCAGAGCCTGACACGCCCAGCCCTGGGAGGGTGGAGAGGAGGATCTGATGGTTCATGGTGTCAAAGGCAGTGGATAGATCTCGGAGGATGAGAACAGAGGAGAGAGTCAGCTTTGGCAGTGCAGAGAGCCTCTGACACAGAAGAGCAGTCACGGTTGGGTGACCCATCTTGAAGCCTGACTAGTTAGGGTCAAGATCATAGAGAGCCATAACGATAAAGTTGATCATAGACAGCACACTCAGGTGTTTTGAAAAGGCTACAGGTCTATAGTTTGACGTCAGATGAGTTGAGTGTTGGTTTCTTGAGTGGTCGGGGATAAGTTGATGGGAGATGGTCTGGGGTCGAGCAGGCAGGTTGTCCAGTGGCCAGACGTCATCTGGAAAAGGGGAGAAAGAGGTCAAGGTGTAGGGTAGTTCTGAGTGAGACCAGTGGACTCAATAGGCTGAGTGAAGGAGTAGCAGATGTCGTCAATCTTTTTTCCCCCCCAAAGTTGTTGACAAAGTCATCCAGAGGGAGGAGGGGGTAGAGGATTAAGGAGGGAGAAGGTGGAATAGTTTCCTAGGGTAAGAGGCAGAAGCATGAAATGTAGTGGTTGAAAGTGGCTTTAGCAGCAGATACAGAGGAAGAGAAGGTAGAGAGGAGGGAGTGAAAGGATGATAGGTTCTCTGGAAGTTTAATGTTCCTCCATTTTCCTCTCAGCCCTGTTTTGTAAACTCACAATGAGTCACTCAGCCACGGAGCAGGAGGGGAGGACCGAGCCGGTTAGGAGGAAAGGGGACTGTGCAGGTCATAGGATGCGGAAAGGGAGTAGAGTCGAAGAGGCAGAGTCGGGATAAGTATTTAGCAGAAGGGAGAGGAGATGGACAGGTGAGAATAGAAATTAGTAGACCTGTGTCACCACCACCAAAGACCAGGTGCTCTCGGACTATGAGAGAAACAGTCAGATGTAGAGTAGCTGGAGGAGCAGTGTTTCCTGGGGTGATACATGTCTTTGGCAGGGCCAGAAAGTCGAGGGACTGAAGGGCAGCATAGGCTGAGATGAACTAGGCATTCTTGACCGCAGAGTGGCAGTTCCAAATGCTGCCAAAGACCAGGAATTCCACATGGATTGTGCATGCAGGGTACACTAAATTAGGAGGGTTGCAACCAAGTTGTGGGGAACATCTGTAAATCCTACAGGGAGAGGTGCAAACAGATATAGAAAACACACAGGTTTGACAAAGCTGCAAAATCAGAAAGTAAATAACTAGGTAAGATATACTCAAGTGAGAGTGTGGAGCCTTCCTCCAACAACTCCACAGAACCGACTTTGTTTCAGCGTTGGCCTTAGTTATGAGACCGAACTGACACTAAGCTGAGAAACCAGGGGAGACTGAAGAAATAACACTAATTGCTAATTGCTTATCAGAGGTGGAGAGCACGCCTCCCTGTACTAATTGCTGATTGCCTAGGAGAAGCGAAAGCACTCCCCCTCCAATATAGCCACTGATTACCCAAAAGAAGTCACAAATGGCCCTGTACCTTCATCCTGATTGATGTGTCATGAACTATATGCAAATTATGAACAGTCAGCAGACACCAAGTAGGTCATTGTGAAGACAGGGAGCACTTAAAGTAGATGGCCCTAGCTAGCTTACAGACAGTACTAGACATCAATAGATAAAGACAAAAAAACGATACTATCAGGAGTCCTCTAGCTATAGAATGAAGCACATTGAGATGGTGCCTGAAAAGCTGGTTAAATGCAGTATACTCAGAAAAGAGATGTTAACCACTGTGCCACAAAGAGGGACTTAGGGTCATTACAATTGGCTCAGAACAGGGCAGCACGGCTGGCCCTTTAAAGTAAACGGAGAGCTAACAATGATATGAATGTAAATCTCTCATGGCTCAAAGTGGAAGAGAGATTGACTTCATCACTACTTGTTTCTGTAAGAGGTGTTGACATGCTGAATTCACAGAGCTGTCTGTTTAAACTACTAGCACACAGCTCAGACACCCATTTATACCCCACAAGACATGTCACCAGAGGTCTCTTCACAATGCTCAAGTCCAGATTTAAAATGTAAATATTTTTTTAAAATTAAAAAACAGCTAAAAATACACCTTATGGAACCCCGGGGAGTGTGAAGAGACACACACAAAGGTGCAGACACAAACATACGCACACAAGCGCCAGCACACACACTCTACACACACGTACATTATAATATTGTTGTATGGTGGTTTTATACAGTTTGTATTGTAGATATGTAGTGGTGTAATAATGTTATATGATGTCCTGTTTTCTCTGTTTTTATATGTAATGTAAGTTCCTTAATGTGTTTGGACCCCATAATAGATATAAATACCCTTATGACAACTGTCTTGTGGTAGTAACAGGTGGTGCCTGATGTAGTCAGAGATATGCTGTTGACAACTAAGCATTGATTGGATTGTTTATCTGGAGTTCATTTTAATCCTAAAAAATGAATAATGTATATAACATTTGCGTCTTATCTAACCTACCTTTTAGACATGGCCCTCTTTATTTTTCCGTTATGTACCTTTTTGCTGTGGTCTCCTGTGGAATGGACTTTGTGTGAACTTTGTGTTTGTCTCTCTCTCTGTTCCTATCAGTGTGGTGAATGCTCTGGAGCTGAAGGGCCACCTCCACAAGCAGGCCAAAAACCTCTCAGCTGGGATCAAGAGGAAGGTGAGACAGAATGAGGGAGAGCAAGAGAGAGTTCCACTTTACACTCTGTCTACTCTCCACACAACTTTACATATCACTGGGGAAAGGGAGACTTTTAGTTTGAAACTGCCTGCCAGGGGAGACCTTTGGAGAGCTGAAATGGGGTTGCTTCAAAGATTCCGTTTGGGCCTAGCAGTACCATCCATCATTTAATGTGACGTTTGATAATAGAGAGAGGAAATGAGGTGAGTATTTCCTCCCTCTGCCAGCTCAAACAGCCCTACAATGTTAGCTGGTGTGTGTGTAAAATAACCGCCAAGCTTAGCCCATAAACATTAACCAAATCCTAAAACCTTACTTTGCTCACTTGTTTAATTTGTATATCTGTGTCACAGTATGTTGACTGCTGTCTCAATCTCTGAATGCTCAGCTATGAGAAGCCAATTGACATTTACTCCTGAGGTGCTGACATGTTGTACCCCCTACAACCGCTGTGATTATTATTTGACCCTGCTGGTCGTCTATGAACGTTTGAACATCTTGAAGAACGATCTGGCCTTCATGGACAATCTTATAATCTCCACTTGGGAAAGCCAGAAGAGGACTGTCAACCCCTCAGAGCCTAGTTCCTCTCTAGGTTTCTTCCTGACTTACTAGGGAGTTTTACCTAGCCAACCTTGCTTCTACATCTGCATTGCTTGCTGTTTAGAGTTTTACATTTACATTTAACATTTAAGTCATTTAGCAGACGCTCTTATCTTTTAGGTTGGGTTTCTGTATAAGCACTTTGGGACATCTGCTGATGTAAAAAGTGCTTTATAAATACATTTGATTTGATTGTTGCGTTTTCTTTGTGTGTTTTAGCCTAGCCCAAACATTCAAATCCTTTTGCCCTCACTAATTCTCATTTGCCTGTTTAATTTGTATCTGTGCCACACGTTGTTGACTGTATTCCTTTGTGTTTCCTGTTTATGTGTTTCAGTTGTGCTTTGCTCTCAGCATGTTGGGGAACCCTCAGATAGTTCTGCTGGACGAGCCTTCTACAGGGATGGACCCCAAGTCCAAACAACGCATGTGGTGAGACCCATGCTCCTCTCCCTGGGACAGGCACAATCAGACCAAAACAATGTTGTTGACAAGAAATAGTTGTGCGGTACAAGGCTGAGAAATTACAGCAAAATCACACTACAATCAATAGAAACCAGAATGTATCGTGTTTCATTGTGTCATTTGTATATGTACACTATATATACAAAAGCATGTGGACACACCTTCAGTGGATTCAGCTATTTCAGCCACACCCATTGCTAACAGGTGTATAAAATCGAGCACACCGCCATGCAATCTCCATAGACAAACATTTGCCGTAGAATGGCCTTACTGATTAGCTCAGTGACTTTCAAAGTGACACCGTCATAGGATGCCACCTTTCCAACAAGTCAGTTTGTCAAACCTCTGCCTTGCTAGAGCTGCCCTTATTGTGAAGTGGAAACGTTTAGGAGCAACAACGGCTCAGCTGCAAAGAGGTAGGCCACACAAGCTCACAGAATGGGACCACCGAATGCTGAAGCGTGTAGCGCATAAAAATCGTCTGTCCTCGGTTGCAACACTCACTAACAAGTTCCAAACTGCCTCAGGAAGCAATTCATGAAATGTTGTTCCATGGCTGAGCAGCCGCACACAAGCCTAAGATCACCATACGCAATGCCAAGTGTCGGCTGGAGTGATGTAAAGCTCATTGGACTCTGGAGCAGTGGAAACGCTTTCTCTGGAGTGATGAATCACTCTTCACTATCTGGCAGTCCAACGGACAAATCTGGGTTTGGCAGATGCCAGGAGAACGCTACCTGCCCCAATGCAAAGTGCCAACTGTAAAGGGGGGAATAATGGTCTGGAGCTGTTTTCCATGGTTCGGACTAGGCCCCTTAATTCCAGGATACAATGACATTCTCGATGATTCTGCGCTTCCAACTTTGTGGCAACAGTTTGAGGAAGGCCCATACCCCCGTGCACAAAGCGAGGTTCATATAGAAAATGTTTGTCAAGATCAGTGTGGAAGAACTTGACTGGCCTGCACAGAGCCCTGACCTCGACCCAATCGAACACCTTTGGAATGAATTGGATCGCCGACTAACCCAACAGGCCTAATAGCCCAACATCAGTGTCCCACCTCACTAATGCTCTTGTGTCTAAATGGTTGCAAGTCCCTGCAGCGATGTTCTAACATCTAGTGGCCTTCCCAGAAGAGTGGATGGGGACCAACTCCATATTAGTGTCCATGATTTTGGAATGAGATGGTTGACGAGCAGGTGTCCATACACTACATAACCAAAAGTATATGTCAACTTCAGTTTAAGGTTTTCAGTTTGTTTTTTAGTTTTAGATGTTCATTGTTCTACTCTGTTAAGTAGCCAGTAAAGTGCTAAAGCTGTGGTCCTTCTGTCCCTCTGGTTCGTCCTGTCTCCAGGAGGGCTATCCGGGCAGCGTTTAAGAACCGCCAGCGTGGGGCCATTCTGACCACTCACTACATGGAGGAGGCTGAGGCTGTGTGTGACCGCGTGGCCATCATGGTGTCAGGGCAGCTCAGGTGAGTGTTGGGGATGTGTTTCAGGTGTATTGGGTTTATCTAGTTGTGATGATGATGTGTCTCAGGTGTATTGGGTTTATCTAGTTGTCATGATGATGATGATGTGTCTCAGGTGTATTGGGTTTATCTAGTTGTCATGATGATGTGTCTCAGGTGTATTGGGTTTATCTAGTTGTCATGATGATGTGTCTCAGGTGTATTGGGTTTATCTAGTTGTCATGATGATGTGTCTCAGGTGTATTGGGTTTATCTAGTTGTCATGATGATGTGTCTCAGGTGTATTGGGTTTATCTAGTTGTCATGATGATGTGTCTCAGGTGTATTGGGTTTATCTAGTTGTCATGATGATGTGTCTCAGGTGTATTGGGTTTATCTAGTTGTCATGATAATGTGTCTCAGGTGTATTGGGTTTATCTAGTTGTCATGATAATGTGTCTCAGGTGTATTGGGTTTATCTAGTTGTCATGATGATGTGTCTCAGGTGTATTGGGTTTATCTAGTTGTCATGATGATGTGTCTCAGGTGTATTGGGTTTATCTAGTTGTCATGATGATGTGTTTCAGATGTATTGGGTTTATCTAGTTGTCATGATAATGTGTTTCAGGTGTATTGGGTTTATCTAGTTGTTATGATGATGTGTCTCAGATGTGTCTCAAATGTATTGGGTTTATCTAGTTGTAATGATGATGTGTCTCAGATGTATTGGGTTTATCTAGTTGTAATGATGATGTGTCTCAAATGTATTGGGTTTATCTAGTTGTAATGATGATGTGTCTCAGATGTGTCTCAGATGTATTGGGTTTATCTAGTTGTTATGATGATGATGTGTCTCAGATGTGTCTCAAATGTCATGATGATGTGTCTCAGGTGTATTGGGTTTATCTAGTTGTGATGATAATGTGTCTCAGGTGTATTGGGTTTATCTAGTTGTGATGATGATGATGATGTCTCAGATGTATTGGGTTTATTTAGTTGTGATGATGATGTGTCTCAGGTGTATTGGGTTTATCTAGTTGTGATGATAATGTGTCTCAGATGTATTGGGTTTATCTAGTTGTGATGATGATGATGTGTCTCAGATGTATTGGGTTTATCTAGTTGTTATGATGATGATGTGTCTCAGATGTATTGGATTTATCTAGTTGTGATGATGATGATGATGATGTGTCTCAGATGTATTGGATTTATCTAGTTGTTATGATGATGATGTGTCTCAGATGTATTGGGTTTATCTAGTTGTGATGATGATGATGTGTCTCAGATGTGTCTCAAATGTATTGGGTTTATCTAGTTGTGATGATGATGATGATGTGTCTCAGATGTATTGGGTTTATCTAGTTGTTATGATGATGATGTGTCTCAGATGTATTGGATTTATCTAGTTGTGATGATGATGATGATGTGTCTCAGATGTATTGGATTTATCTAGTTGTGATGATGATGATGATGTGTCTCAGATGTATTGGGTTTATCTAGTTGTGATGATAATGTGTCTCAGATGTATTGGATTTATCTAGTTGTGATGATGATAATGTGGCTCAGATGTATTGGATTTATCTAGTTGTGATGATGATGTGTCTCAGATGTATTGGATTTATCTAGTTGTGATGATGATGTGTCTCAAATGTATTGGGTTTATCTAGTTGTTATGATGATGATGTGTCTCAGATGTGTCTCAAATGTATTGGGTTTATCTAGTTGTTATGATGATGATGTGTCTCAGATGTATTGGGTTTATCTAGTTGTGATGATAATGTGTCTCAGATGTATTGGGTTTATCTAGTTGTGATGATAATGTGTCTCAGATGTATTGGATTTATCTAGTTGTGATGATGATGATGATGTGTCTCAGGTGTATTGGGTTTATCTAGTTGTCATGATGATGATGTGTCTCAGGTGTATTGGGTTTATCTAGTTGTCATGATGATGATGATGATGTGTCTCAGGTGTATTGGGTTTATCTAGTTGTCATGATGATGTGTTTCAGGTGTATTGGGTTTATCTAGTTGTCATGATGATGTGTCTCAGGTGTATTGGGTTTATCTAGTTGTCATGGTGATGTGTTTCAGGTGTGTTGGGTTTATCTAGTTGTGATGATGATGTGTCTCAGATGTATTGGGTTTATCTAGTTGTCATGATGATGTGTCTCAGGTGTATTGGGTTTATCTAGTTGTCATGATGATGTGTCTCAGGTGTATTGGGTTTATCTAGTTGTCATGATGATGTGTCTCAGGTGTATTGGGTTTATCTAGTTGTCATGATGATGTGTGGGTTTATCTAGTTGTCATGATGATGTGTCTCAGGTGTATTGGGTTTATCTAGTTGTCATGATGATGTGTCTAGTTGTCATGATGATGTGTCTCAGGTGTATTGGGTTTATCTAGTTGTCATGATGATGTGTCTCAGGTGTATTGGGTTTATCTAGTTGTCATGATGATGTGTCTCAGGTGTATTGGGTTTATCTAGTTGTCATGATGATGTGTATTGGGTTTATCTAGTTGTCATGATGATGTGTCTCAGGTGTATTGGGTTTATCTAGTTGTCATGATGATGTGTCTCAGGTGTATTGGGTTTATCTAGTTGTCATGATGATGTGTCTCAGGTGTATTGGGTTTATCTAGTTGTCATGATGATGTGTCTCAGGTGTATTGGGTTTATCTAGTTGTCATGATGATGTGTCTCAGGTGTATTGGGTTTATCTAGTTGTCATGATGATGTGTCTCAGGTGTATTGGGTTTATCTAGTTGTCATGATGAGTCTCGGGTGTATTGGGTTTATCTAGTTGTCATGATGATGTGTCTCAGGTGTATTGGGTTTATCTAGTTGTCATGATGAGTCTCAGGTGTATTGGGTTTATCTAGTTGTCATGATGATGTGTCTCAGGTGTATTGGGTTTATCTAGTTGTCATGATGATGTGTCTCAGGTGTATTGGGTTTATCTAGTTGTCATGATGATGTGTCTCAGGTGTATTGGGTTTATCTAGTTGTCATGATAATGTGTCTCAGGTGTATTGGGTTTATCTAGTTGTGATGATGATGATGATGTCTCAGATGTATTGGGTTTATCTAGTTGTGATGATGATGATGTGTCTCAGGTGTATTGGGTTTATCTAGTTGTGATGATGATGTGTCTCAGATGTATTGGGTTTATCTAGTTGTGATGATGATGATGTGTCTCAGATGTATTGGGTTTATCTAGTTGTGATGATGATGATGTGTCTCAGATGTATTGGATTTATCTAGTTGTGATGATGATGATGATGATGTCTCAGATGTATTGGATTTATCTAGTTGTTATGATGATGATGTGTCTCAGATGTATTGGGTTTATCTAGTTGTGATGATAATGTGTCTCAGATGTATTGGATTTATCTAGTTGTGATGATAATGTGTCTCAGATGTATTGGATTTATCTAGTTGTGATGATGATAATGTGTCTCAGGTGTATTGGGTTTATCTAGTTGTCATGATGATGATGATGATGTGTCTCAGGTGTATTGGGTTTATCTAGTTGTCATGATGATGATGTGTCTCAGGTGTATTGGGTTTATCTAGTTGTCATGATGATGATGATGATGTGTCTCAGGTGTATTGGGTTTATCTAGTTGTCATGATGATGATGATGATGATGATGTGTCTCAGGTGTATTGGGTTTATTTAGTTGTCATGATGATGTGTTTCAGGTGTATTGGGTTTATCTAGTTGTCATGATGATGTGTTTCAGGTGTATTGGGTTTATCTAGTTGTCATGATGATGTGTCTCAGGTGTATTGGGTTTATCTAGTTGTCATGATGATGTGTCTCAGGTGTATTGGGTTTATCTAGTTGTTATGATGATGATGTGTCTCAGGTGTATTGGGTTTATCTAGTTGTCATGATGAATGTGTCTCAGGTGTATTGGGTTTATCTAGTTGTCATGATGATGTGTCTCAGGTGTATTGGGTTTATCTAGTTGTTATGATGATGATGTGTCTCAGGTGTATTGGGTTTATCTAGTTGTCATGATAATGTGTCTCAGGTGTATTGGGTTTATCTAGTTGTCATGATAATGTGTCTCAGATGTATTGGGTTTATCTAGTTGTCATGATAATGTGTCTCAGGTGTATTGGGTTTATCTAGTTGTCATGATAATGTGTCTCAGGTGTATTGGGTTTATCTAGTTGTCATGATGATGTGTCTCAGGTGTATTGGGTTTATCTAGTTGTCATGATGATGTGTCTCAGGTGTATTGGGTTTATCTAGTTGTCATGATGATGTGTCTCAGGTGTATTGGGTTTATCTAGTTGTCATGATGATGTGTCTCAGGTGTATTGGGTTTATCTAGTTGTCATGATGATGTGTCTCAGGTGTATTGGGTTTATCTAGTTGTCATGATGATGTGTTTCAGGTTTATCTAGTTGTCATGATGATGTGTCTCAGGTGTATTGGGTTTATCTAGTTGTCATGATGATGTGTCTCAGGTGTATTGGGTTTATCTAGTTGTCATGATGATGTGTCTCAGGTGTATTGGGTTTATCTAGTTGTCATGATGATGTGTCTCAGGTGTATTGGGTTTATCTAGTTGTCATGATGATGTGTCTCAGGTGTATTGGGTTTATCTAGTTGTCATGATGATGTGTCTCAGGTGTATGTTTATCTAGTTGTCATGATATGTGTCTAGTTGTTTATCTAGTTGTCATGATGATGTGTCTCAGGTGTATTGGGTTTATCTCAGTTGTCTAGTTGTCATGATGATGTCTCAGGTGTATTGGGTTTATCTAGTTGTCATGATGATGTGTTTCAGGTGTATTGGGTTTATCTAGTTGTCATGATGATGATGTGTCTCAGATGATGTGGTGTATTGGGTTTATCTAGTTGTCATGATGATGTGTCTCAGATGTATTGGGTTTATCTAGTTGTAATGATGATGTGTCTCAGATGTATTGGGTTTATCTAGTTGTTATGATGATGTGTCTCAGATGTATTGGGTTTATCTAGTTGTCATGATGATGTGTGTCAAATGTATTGGGTTTATCTAGTTGTTATGATGATGATGTGTCTCAGATGTGTCTCAAATGTATTGGGTTTATCTAGTTGTAATGATGATGTGTCTCAGATGTATTGGGTTTATCTAGTTGTAATGATGATGTGTCTCAGATGTATTGGGTTTATCTAGTTGTTATGATGATGATGTGTCTCAGATGTGTCTCAAATGTATTGGGTTTATCTAGTTGTTATGATGATGATGTGTCTCAGATGTGTCTCAAATGTATTGGGTTTATCTAGTTGTAATGATGATGTGTCTCAGATGTGTCTCAGATGTATTGGGTTTATCTAGTTGTTATGATGATGATGTGTCTCAGATGTGTCTCAAATGTATTGGGTTTATCTAGTTGTGATGATGATGATGATGTGTCTCAGATGTATTGGGTTTATCTAGTTGTTATGATGATGATGTGTCTCAGATGTATTGGATTTATCTAGTTGTGATGATGATGATGATGTGTCTCAGATGTATTGGATTTATCTAGTTGTTATGATGATGATGTGTCTCAGATGTATTGGGTTTATCTAGTTGTGATGATAATGTGTCTCAGATGTATTGGATTTATCTAGTTGTGATGATGATAATGTGTCTCAGATGTATTGGGTTTATCTAGTTGTGATGATGATGTGTTTCAGGTGTATTGGGTTTATCTAGTTGTGATGATGATGTGTCTCAGGTGTATTGGGTTTATCTAGTTGTCATGATGATGATGTGTCTCAGATGTTTATCTAGTCTCAAATCTAGTATTGGGTTTATCTAGTTGTGATGATGATGTGTTTCAGGTGTATTGGGTTTATCTAGTTGTCATGATGATGTGTTTCAGGTGTGTTGGGTTTATCTAGTTGTGATGATGATGTGTCTCAGATGTATTGGGTTTATCTAGTTGTGATGATGATGTGTCTCAGGTGTATTGGGTTTATCTAGTTGTTATGATGATGATGTGTCTCAGATGTGTCTCAAATGTATTGGGTTTATCTAGTTGTGATGATGATGTGTTTCAGGTGTATTGGGTTTATCTAGTTGTCATGATGATGTGTTTCAGGTGTATTGGGTTTATCTAGTTGTCATGATGATGTGTTTCAGGTGTGTTGGGTTTATCTAGTTGTGATGATGATGTGTCTCAGATGTATTGGGTTTATCTAGTTGTGATGATGATGTGTCTCAAATGTATTGGGTTTATCTAGTTGTTATGATGATGATGTGTCTCAGATGTGTCTCAAATGTATTGGGTTTATCTAGTTGTGATGATGATGTGTTTCAGGTGTGTCTCAAATGTATTGGGTTTATCTAGTTGTGATGATGATGTGTCTCAAATGTATTGGGTTTATCTAGTTGTTATGATGATGATGTGTCTCAGATGTGTCTCAGATGTATTGGGTTTATCTAGTTGTGATGATGATGTGTCTCAAATGTATTGGGTTTATCTAGTTGTTATGATGATGATGTGTCTCAGATGTATTGGGTTTATCTAGTTGTCATGATGATGTGTCTCAGGTGTATTGGGTTTATCTAGTTGTCATGATGATGTGTCTCAGGTGTATTGGGTTTATCTAGTTGTCATGATGATGTGTCTCAGGTGTATTGGGTTTATCTAGTTGTCATGATGATGTGTCTCAGGTGTATTGGGTTTATCTAGTTGTCATGATGATGATGTGTCTCAGGTGTATTGGGTTTATCTAGTTGTCATGATAATGTGTCTCAGGTGTATTGGGTTTATCTAGTTGTCATGATGATGTGTATTGGGTTTATCTAGTTGTCATGATGATGTGTATTGGGTTTATCTAGTTGTCATGATAATGTGTCTCAGGTGTATTGGGTTTATCTAGTTGTCATGATGATGTGTCTCAGGTGTATTGGGTTTATCTAGTTGTCATGATGATGTGTCTCAGGTGTATTGGGTTTATCTAGTTGTCATGATGATGTGTCTCAGGTGTATTGGGTTTATCTAGTTGTCATGATGATGTGTCTCAGGTGTATTGGGTTTATCTAGTTGTCATGATGATGTGTCTCAGGTGTATTGGGTTTATCTAGTTGTCATGATGATGTGTCTCAGGTGTATTGGGTTTATCTAGTTGTCATGATGATGTGTCTCAGGTGTATTGGGTTTATCTAGTTGTCATGATGATGTGTCTCAGGTGTATTGGGTTTATCTAGTTGTCATGATGATGTGTCTCAGGTGTATTGGGTTTATCTAGTTGTCATGATAATGTGTCTCAGGTGTATTGGGTTTATCTAGTTGTCATGATGATGTGTTTCAGATGTATTGGGTTTATCTAGTTGTCATGATAATGTGTTTCAGGTGTATTGGGTTTATCTAGTTGTTATGATGATGATGTGTCTCAGATGTGTCTCAAATGTATTGGGTTTATCTAGTTGTAATGATGATGTGTCTCAGATGTATTGGGTTTATCTAGTTGTAATGATGATGTGTCTCAAATGTATTGGGTTTATCTAGTTGTAATGATGATGTGTCTCAGATGTATTGGGTTTATCTAGTTGTTATGATGATGATGTGTCTCAGATGTGTCTCAAATGTATTGGGTTTATCTAGTTGTTATGATGATGATGTGTCTCAGATGTGTCTCATGTGGGTTTATCTAGTTGTAATGATGATGTGTCTCAGATGTATTGGGTTTATCTAGTTGTAATGATGATGTGTCTCAGATGTATTGGGTTTATCTAGTTGTTATGATGATGATGTGTCTCAGATGTGTCTCAGATGTATTGGGTTTATCTAGTTGTTATGATGATGATGTGTCTCAGATGTGTCTCAAATGTATTGGGTTTATCTAGTTGTGATGATGATGATGATGTGTCTCAGATGTATTGGGTTTATCTAGTTGTTATGATGATGATGTGTCTCAGATGTATTGGATTTATCTAGTTGTGATGATGATGATGATGTGTCTCAGATGTATTGGATTTATCTAGTTGTTATGATGATGATGTGTCTCAGATGTATTGGGTTTATCTAGTTGTGATGATAATGTGTCTCAGATGTATTGGATTTATCTAGTTGTGATGATGATAATGTGGCTCAGATGTATTGGATTTATCTAGTTGTGATGATGATGTGTCTCAGATGTATTGGATTTATCTAGTTGTGATGATGATGTGTCTCAAATGTATTGGGTTTATCTAGTTGTTATGATGATGATGTGTCTCAGATGTGTCTCAAATGTATTGGGTTTATCTAGTTGTGATGATGATGTGTTTCAGGTGTATTGGGTTTATCTAGTTGTCATGATGATGTGTTTCAGGTGTGTTGGGTTTATCTAGTTGTGATGATGATGTGTCTCAGATGTATTGGGTTTATCTAGTTGTCATGATGATGTGTCTCAGGTGTATTGGGTTTATCTAGTTGTTATGATGATGATGTGTCTCAGGTGTATTGGGTTTATCTAGTTGTCATGATGATGTGTTTCAGGTTTATCTAGTTGTCATGATGATGTGTTTCAGGTTTATCTAGTTGTCATGATGATGTGTCTCAGGTGTATTGGGTTTATCTAGTTGTGATGATGATGTGTCTCAAATGTATTGGGTTTATCTAGTTGTTATGATGATGATGTGTCTCAGATGTGTCTCAAATGTATTGGGTTTATCTAGTTGTCATGATGATGTGTTTCAGGTGTGTCTCAAATGTATTGGGTTTATCTAGTTGTGATGATGATGTGTTCAAATGTATTGGGTTTATCTAGTTGTCATGATGATGATGTCTCAGATGTGTTTATCTAGTTGTGATGATATGTGGGTTTATCTAGTTGTGATGATGATGTGTGTCTCAGGTATTGGGTTTATCTAGTTGTTATGATGATGATGTGTCTCAGATGTGTCTCAAATGTATTGGGTTTATCTAGTTGTCATGATGATGTGTTTCAGGTTTATCTAGTTGTCATGATGATGATGTGTCTCAGGTGTATTGGGTTTATCTAGTTGTCATGATGATGTGTCTCAGGTGTATTGGGTTTATCTAGTTGTCATGATGATGTGTCTCAGGTGTATTGGGTTTATCTAGTTGTCATGATGATGTGTCTCAGGTGTATTGGGTTTATCTAGTTGTCATGATGATGTGTCTCAGGTGTATTGGGTTTATCTAGTTGTCATGATGATGTGTCTCAGGTGTTTATCTAGTTGTCATTGGGTTTATCTAGTTGTCATGATGATGTGTCTCAGGTGTATTGGGTTTATCTAGTTGTCATGATGATGTGTCTCAGGTGTATTGGGTTTATCTAGTTGTCATGATGATGTGTCTCAGGTGTATTGGGTTTATCTAGTTGTCATGATGATGTGTCTCATGTTTATCTAGTTGTCATGATGTGGGTTTATCTAGTTGTCATGATATGTGTCTCAGGTTTATCTAGTTGTCATGATGATGTGTGATCTCAGGTGTATTGGGTTTATCTAGTTGTCATGATGATGTGTCTCAGGTGTATTGGGTTTATCTCAGGTGTATTGGGTTTATCTAGTTGTCATGATGATGTGTCTCAGGTGTATTGGGTTTATCTAGTCATGATGATGTGTCTCAGGTGTATTGGGTTTATCTAGTTGTCATGATGATGTGTCTCAGGTGTATTGGGTTTATCTAGTTGTCATGATGATGTGTCTCAGGTGTATTGGGTTTATCTAGTTGTCATGATGATGTGTCTCAGGTGTATTGGGTTTATCTAGTTGTCATGATGATGTGTCTCAGGTGTATTGGGTTTATCTAGTTGTCATGATGATGTGTCTCAGGTGTATTGGGTTTATCTAGTTGTCATGATGATGTGTCTCAGGTGTATTGGGTTTATCTAGTTGTCATGATGATGTGTCTCAGGTGTATTGGGTTTATCTTTGTCATGATGATGTAGTTGGGTTTATCTAGTTGTTATGATGATGTGTCTCAAATGTATTGGGTTTATCTAGTTGTAATGATGATGTGTCTCAAATGTATTGGGTTTATCTAGTTGTTATGATGATGATGTGTCTCAGATGTGTCTCAAATGTATTGGGTTTATCTAGTTGTTATGATGATGATGTGTCTCAGATGTGTCTCAAATGTATTGGGTTTATCTAGTTGTAATGATGATGTGTCTCAGATGTATTGGGTTTATCTAGTTGTAATGATGATGTCTCTCAGATGTATTGGGTTTATCTAGTTGTAATGATGATGTGTCTCAAATGTATTGGGTTTATCTAGTTGTAATGATGATGTGTCTCAGATGTATTGGGTTTATCTAGTTGTTATGATGATGATGTGTCTCAGATGTGTCTCAGATGTATTGGGTTTATCTAGTTGTTATGATGATGATGTGTCTCAGATGTATTGGGTTTATCTAGTTGTTATGATGATGATGTGTCTCAGATGTGTCTCAAATGTATTGGGTTTATCTAGTTGTCATGATGATGATGATGTGTCATTGGGTTTATCTAGTTGTGATGATGATGTGTCTCAGATGTATTGGGTTTATCTAGTTGTGATGATGATGTGTCTCAGGTGTATTGGGTTTATCTAGTTGTGATGATAATGTGTCTCAGGTGTATTGGGTTTATCTAGTTGTGATGATGATGATGATGTGTCTCAGATGTATTGGGTTTATCTAGTTGTGATGATGATGTGTCTCAGATGTATTGGGTTTATCTAGTTGTTATGATGATGATGTGTCTCAGATGTGTCTCAAATGTATTGGGTTTATCTAGTTGTTATGATGATGATGTGTCTCAGATGTATTGGATTTATCTAGTTGTGATGATAATGTGTCTCAGATGTATTGGGTTTATCTAGTTGTGATGATGATAATGTCTCAGATGTATTGGGTTTATCTAGTTGTCATGATGATGTGTTTCAGGTGTATTGGGTTTATCTAGTTGTCATGATGATGTGTCTCAGATGTATTGGGTTTATCTAGTTGTCATGATGATGTGTCTCAGATGTATTGGGTTTATCTAGTTGTCATGATGATGTGTTTCAGGTGTATTGGGTTTATCTAGTTGTGATGATGATGATGTGTCTCAGATGTATTGGGTTTATCTAGTTGTTGATGATGATGTGTCTCAGATGTATTGGGTTTATCTAGTTATGATGATGATGTGTCTCAGGTGTATTGGGTTTATCTAGTTGTCATGATGATGTGTCTCAGGTGTATTGGGTTTATCTAGTTGTCATGATGATGTGTCTCAGGTGTATTGGGTTTATCTAGTTGTCATGATGATGTGTCTCAGGTGTATTGGGTTTATCTAGTTGTCATGATAATGTGTCTCAGGTGTATTGGGTTTATCTAGTTGTCATGATGATGTGTTTCAGGTGTATTGGGTTTATCTAGTTGTTATGATGATGATGTGTCTCAGATGTGTCTCAAATGTATTGGGTTTATCTAGTTGTAATGATGATGTGTCTCAGATGTATTGGGTTTATCTAGTTGTTATGATGATGATGTGTCTCAGATGTGTCTCAAATGTATTGGTTTATCTAGTTGTAATGATGATGTGTCTCAGATGTATTGGGTTTATCTAGTTGTTATGATGATGATGTGTCTCAGGTGTATTGGGTTTATCTAGTTGTCATGATGATGTGTCTCAGATGTATTGGGTTTATCTAGTTGTTATGATGATGATGTGTCTCAGATGTGTCTCAAATGTATTGGGTTTATCTAGTTGTCATGATGATGATGATGTGTATTGGGTTTATCTAGTTGTGATGATGATGTGTCTCAGATGTATTGGGTTTATCTAGTTGTGATGATAATGTGTCTCAGGTGTATTGGGTTTATCTAGTTGTCATGATGATGTGTCTCAGGTGTATTGGGTTTATCTAGTTGTCATGATGATGTGTCTCAGGTGTATTGGGTTTATCTAGTTGTCATGATAATGTGTCTCAGGTGTATTGGGTTTATCTAGTTGTCATGATGATGTGTTTCAGGTTTATCTAGTTGTCATGATGATGTGTCTCAGGTGTATTGGGTTTATCTAGTTGTCATGATAATGTGTCTCAGGTGTATTGGGTTTATCTAGTTGTCATGATGATGTGTCTCAGGTGTATTGGGTTTATCTAGTTGTCATGATGATGTGTCTCAGGTGTATTGGGTTTATCTAGTTGTCATGATATGTGTCTCAGGTGTATTGGGTTTATCTAGTTGTCATGATGATGTGTCTCAGGTGTATTGGGTTTATCTAGTTGTCATGATGATGTGTCTCAGGTGTATTTTTATCTAGTTGTCATGATAATGTGTCTCAGGTGTATTGGGTTTATCTAGTTGTCATGATGATGTGTCTCAGGTGTATTGGGTTTATCTAGTTGTCATGATGATGTGTCTCAGGTGTATTGGGTTTATCTAGTTGTCATGATGATGTGTCTCAGGTGTATTGGGTTTATCTAGTTGTCATGATGATGTGTCTCAGGTGTATTGGGTTTATCTAGTTGTCATGATGATGTGTCTCAGGTGTATTGGGTTTATCTAGTTGTCATGATGATGTGTCTCAGGTGTATTGGGTTTATCTAGTTGTCATGATGATGTGTCTCAGGTGTATTGGGTTTATCTAGTTGTATTGGGTTTATCTAGTTGTCATGATGATGTGTCTCAGGTGTATTGGGTTTATCTAGTTGTCATGATGATGTGTCTCAGATGTATTGGGTTTATCTAGTTGTCATGATGATGTGTCTCAGGTGTATTGGGTTTATCTAGTTGTCATGATGATGTGTTTCAGGTGTATTGGGTTTATCTAGTTGTTATGATGATGTGTCTCAGATGTGTCTCAAATGTATTGGGTTTATCTAGTTGTAATGATGATGTATCTCAAATGTATTGGGTTTATCTAGTTGTTATGATGATGATGTGTCTCAGATGTGTCTCAAATGTATTGGGTTTATCTAGTTGTTATGATGATGATGTGTCTCAGATGTGTCTCAAATGTATTGGGTTTATCTAGTTGTAATGATGATGTGTCTCAGATGTATTGGGTTTATCTAGTTGTAATGATGATGATGTGTCTCAGATGTGTCTCAAATGTATTGGGTTTATCTAGTTGTAATGATGATGTGTCTCAAATGTATTGGGTTTATCTAGTTGTAATGATGATGTGTCTCAGATGTATTGGGTTTATCTAGTTGTTATGATGATGATGTGTCTCAGATGTGTCTCAGATGTATTGGGTTTATCTAGTTGTTATGATGATGATGTGTCTCAGATTTATTGGGTTTATCTAGTTGTTATGATGATGATGTGTCTCAGATGTGTCTCAAATGTATTGGGTTTATCTAGTTGTCATGATGATGATGATGTGTATTGGGTTTATCTAGTTGTGATGATGATGTGTCTCAGATGTATTGGGTTTATCTAGTTGTGATGATGATGTGTCTCAGGTGTATTGGGTTTATCTAGTTGTGATGATAATGTGTCTCAGGTGTATTGGGTTTATCTAGTTGTGATGATGATGATGATGTGTCTCAGATGTATTGGATTTATCTAGTTGTGATGATGATGTGTCTCAAATGTATTGGGTTTATCTAGTTGTTATGATGATGATGTGTCTCAGATGTGTCTCAAATGTATTGGGTTTATCTAGTTGTTATGATGATAATGTGTCTCAGATGTATTGGATTTATCTAGTTGTGATGATAATGTGTCTCAGATGTATTGGATTTATCTAGTTGTGATGATGATAATGTGTCTCAGATGTATTGGGTTTATCTAGTTGTCATGATGATGTGTTTCAGGTGTATTGGGTTTATCTAGTTGTCATGATGATGTGTCTCAGATGTATTGGGTTTATCTAGTTGTCATGATGATGTGTCTCAGATGTATTGGGTTTATCTAGTTGTCATGATGATGTGTTTCAGGTGTGTTGGGTTTATCTAGTTGTGATGATGATGTGTCTCAGATGTATTGGGTTTATCTAGTTGTGGTGATGATGATGTGTCTCAGATGTATTGGGTTTATCTAGTTATGATGATGATGTGTCTCAGGTGTATTGGGTTTATCTAGTTGTCATGATGATGTGTCTCAGGTGTATTGGGTTTATCTAGTTGTCATGATGATGTGTCTCAGGTGTATTGGGTTTATCTAGTTGTCATGATGATGTGTCTCAGGTCTATTGGGTTTATCTAGTTGTCATGATAATGTGTCTCAGGTGTATTGGGTTTATCTAGTTGTCATGATGATGTGTTTCAGGTGTATTGGGTTTATCTAGTTGTTATGATGATGATGTGTCTCAGATGTGTCTCAAATGTATTGGGTTTATCTAGTTGTAATGATGATGTGTCTCAGATGTATTGGGTTTATCTAGTTGTTATGATGATGATGTGTCTCAGATGTGTCTCAAATGTATTGGGTTTATCTAGTTGTAATGATGATGTGTCTCAGATGTATTGGGTTTATCTAGTTGTTATGATGATGATGTGTCTCAGATGTGTCTCAAATGTATTGGGTTTATCTAGTTGTCATGATGATGTGTCTCAGATGTATTGGGTTTATCTAGTTGTTATGATGATGATGTGTCTCAGATGTGTCTCAAATGTATTGGGTTTATCTAGTTGTCATGATGATGATGATGTGTATTGGGTTTATCTAGTTGTGATGATGATGTGTCTCAGATGTATTGGGTTTATCTAGTTGTGATGATAATGTGTCTCAGGTGTATTGGGTTTATCTAGTTGTGATGATGATGATGTCTCAGATGTATTGGGTTTATTTAGTTGTGATGGTGATGTGTCTCAGGTGTATTGGGTTTATCTAGTTGTGATGATAATGTGTCTCAGATGTATTGGGTTTATCTAGTTGTGATGATGATGATGTGTCTCAGATGTATTGGGTTTATCTAGTTGTGATGATAATGTGTCTCAGATGTATTGGGTTTATCTAGTTGTGATGATGATGATGATGTCTCAGATGTATTGGGTTTATTTAGTTGTGATGGTGATGTGTCTCAGGTGTATTGGGTTTATCTAGTTGTGATGATAATGTGTCTCAGATGTATTGGGTTTATCTAGTTGTGATGATGATGATGTGTCTCAGATGTATTGGATTTATCTAGTTGTGATGATGATGATGTGTCTCAGATGTGTCTCAGATGTATTGGATTTATCTAGTTGTGATGATGATGATGATGTGTCTCAGATGTATTGGATTTATCTAGTTGTGATGATGATGATGTGTCTCAGATGTATTGGATTTATCTAGTTGTTATGATGATGATGTGTCTCGGATGTATTGGGTTTATCTAGTTGTGATGATGATGTGTCTCGGATGTATTGGGTTTATCTAGTTGTGATGATAATGTGTCTCAGATGTATTGGATTTATCTAGTTGTGATGATGTGTCTCAGATGTATTGGATTTATCTAGTTGTTATGATGATGATGTGTCTCAGATGTATTGGGTTTATCTAGTTGTGATGATGATGATGTGTCTCAGAAGTATTGGGTTTATCTAGTTGTGATGATAATGTCTCTCAGATGTATTGGGTTTATCTAGTTGTGATGATAATGTGTCTCGGATGTATTGGGTTTATCTAGTTGTGATGATGATGTGTCTCGGATGTATTGGGTTTATCTAGTTGTGATGATAATGTGTGTCAGATGTATTGGGTTTATCTAGTTGTGATGATAATGTGTGTCAGATGTATTGGGTTTATCTAGTTGTGATGATAATGTGTGTCAGATGTATTGGGTTTATCTAGTTGTTATGATGATGATGTGTCTCAGATGTGTCTCAAATGTATTGGGTTTATCTAGTTGTTATGATGATGATGTGTCTCAGATGTGTCTCAAATGTATTGGGTTTATCTAGTTGTAATGATGATGTGTCTCAGATGTATTGGATTTATCTAGTTGTGATGATGATAATGTGTCTCAGATGTATTGGGTTTATCTAGTTGTGATGATAATGTGTCTCAGATGTATTGGGTTTATCTAGTTGTGATGATGATAATGTGTCTCAGATGTATTGGGTTTATCTAGTTGTGATGATAATGTGTCTCAGATGTATTGGGTTTATCTAGTTGTTATGATAATGTGTCTCAGATGTATTGGATTTATCTAGTTGTGATGATGATAATGTGTCTCAGATGTATTGGGTTTATCTAGTTGTGATGATAATGTGTCTCAGATGTATTGGGTTTATCTAGTTGTGATGATGATGATGTGTCTCAGATGTGTCTCAAATGTATTGGGTTTATCTAGTTGTTATGATGATGATGTGTCTCAGATGTATTGGGTTTATCTAGTTGTTATGATGATGATGTGTCTCAGATGTGTCTCAAATGTATTGGGTTTATCTAGTTGTAATGATGATGTGTCTCAGATGTATTGGGTTTATCTAGTTGTTATGATGATGATGTGTCTCAGATGTGTCTCAAATGTATTGGGTTTATCTAGTTGTTATGATGATGATGTGTCTCAGATGTGTCTCAAATGTATTGGGTTTATCTAGTTGTAATGATGATGTGTCTCAGATGTATTGGGTTTATCTAGTTGTTATGATGATGATGTGTCTCAAATGTATTGGGTTTATCTAGTTGTAATGATGATGTGTCTCAGATGTATTGGGTTTATCTAGTTGTTATGATGATGATGTGTCTCAGATGTGTCTCAAATGTATTGGGTTTATCTAGTTGTGATGATGATGATGTGTCTCAGATGTATTGGGTTTATCTAGTTGTGATGATGATGATGTGTCTCAGATGTATTGGGTTTATCTAGTTGTGATGATGATGATGTGTCTCAGATGTGTCTCAAATGTATTGGGTTTATCTAGTTGTGATGATGATGATGTGTCTCAGATGTATTGGGTTTATCTAGTTGTGATGATGATGATGTGTCTCAGATGTGTCTCAAATGTATTGGGTTTATCTAGTTGTGATGATGATGATGTGTCTCAGATGTATTGGGTTTATCTAGTTGTGATGATGATGATGTGTCTCAGAAGTATTGGGTTTATCTAGTTGTGATGATAATGTGTCTCAGATGTATTCGGTTTATCTAGTTGTGATGATAATGTGTCTCGGATGTATTGGGTTTATCTAGTTGTGATGATGATGTGTCTCGGATGTATTGGGTTTATCTAGTTGTGATGATGATGTGTCTCGGATGTATTGGGTTTATCTAGTTGTGATGATGATGTGTCTCGGATGTATTGGGTTTATCTAGTTGTGATGATAATGTGTCTCAGATGTATTGGGTTTATCTAGTTGTGATGATAATGTGTCTCAGATGTATTGGATTTGTCTAGTTGTGATGATGATGATGTGTCTCAGATGTATTGGGTTCATCTAGTTGTGATGATGATGATGTGTCTCAGATGTATTGGGTTTATCTAGTTGATATGATGATGATGTGTCTCAGATGTATTGGGTTTATCTAGTTATGATGATGTGTCTCAGATGTATTGGGTTTATCTAAATCAAATCAAATCAAATTTTATTTGTCACACACATGGTTAGCAGATGTTAATGCGAGTGTAGCGAAATGCTTGTGCTTCTAGTTCCGACAATGCAGTAATAACCAACAAGTAATCTAACTAACAATTCCAAAACTACTGTCTTATACACAGTGTAAGGGGATAAAGAATATGTACATAAGGATATATGAATGAGTGATGGTACAGGGCAGCATACAGTAGATGGTATCGAGTACAGTATATACATATGAGATGAGTATGTAGACAAAGTAAACAGTGGCATAGGTAAAGTGGCTAGTGATACATGTATTACATAAGGATGCAGTCGATGATATAGAGTACAGTATATGCGTATGCATATGAGATGAATAATGTAGGGTAAGTAACATTATATAAGGTAGCATTGTTTAAAGTGGATGGTGATATATTTACATCATTTCCCATCAATTACCATTATTAAAGTGGCTGTATTTGGGTCAATGTCAGTGTGTTGGCAGCAGCCACTCAATGTTAGTGGTGGCTGTTTAACAGTCTGATGGCCTTGGGATAGAAGCTGTTTTTCAGTCTCTCGGTCCCAGCTTTGATGCACCTGTACTGACCTCGCCTTCTGGATGATAGCGGGGTGAACAGGCAGTGGCTCGGGTGGTTGATGTCCTTGATGATCTTTATGGCCTTCCTGTGACATCGGGTGGTGTAGGTGTCCTGGAGGGCAGGTAGTTTGCCCCCGGTGATGCGTCGTGCAGACCTCACTACCCTCTGGAGAGCCTTACGGTTGAGGGCGGAGCAGTTGCCGTACCAGGCGGTGATACATCCCGCCAGGATGCTCTGGATTGTGCATCTGTAGAAGTTTGTGAGTGCTTTTGGTGACAAGCCGAATTTCTTCAGCCTCCTGAGGTTGAAGAGGAGCTGCTGCGCCTTCTTCACGACGCTGTCTGTGTGAGTGGACCAATTCAGTTTGTCTGTGATGTGTATGCCGAGGAACTTAAAACTTGCTACCCTCTCCACTACTGTTCCATCGATGTGGATAGGGGGGGTGTTCCCTCTGCTGTTTCCTGAAGTCCACAATCATCTCCTTAGTTTTGTTGACGTTGAGTGTGAGGTTATTTTCCTGACACCACACTCCGAGGGCCCTCACCTCCAGCAAATTTCTGCTTTTTTTAGCCTTTGCTTTCCTGACTGACTGCGTGTATTGGTTCCTGACTTCCCTGAACAATTGCATATCGCGGGGACTATTCGATGCTATTGCAGTCCGCCACAGGATGTTTTTGTGCTGGTCGAGGGCAGTCGGGTCTGGAGTTAACCAAGGGCTATATCTGTTCTTAGTTCTGCATTTTTTGAATGGAGCATGCTTATCTAAGATGGTGAGGAAGTTACTTTTAAAGAATGACCAGGCATCCTCAACTGACGGGATGACGTCAATATCCTTCCAGGATACCCTGGCCAGGTCGAGTAGAAAGGCCTGCTCGCAGAAGTGTTTTAGGGAGCGCTTGACAGTGATGATGGGTGGTCGTTTGACTGTGGACCCGTAGCGGATACAGGCAATTGATCGCTGAGATCCTGGTTGAAGACAGCGGAGGTGTATTTGGAGGGCCAGTTGGTCAGGATAACGTCTATGAGGGTGCCCTTGTTTACAGATTTAGGGTTGTACCTGGTGAGTTCCTTGATGATTTGTGTGAGATTGAGGGCATCTAGCTTAGATTGTTAAGCATATCCCAGTTTAGGTCACCTAACAGAACAAACTCTGAAGCTAGATGGGAGCGATCAATTCACAAATGGTGTCCAGGGCACAGCTGGGGGCTGAGGGGGGTCGGTAGCAGGCGGCAACAGTGAGACTTATTTCTGGAGAGAGTCATATTTAAGTTTGAACTGTTTGGGTATGGACCTGGAAAGTATGACAACTTTGCATGCTATCTCTGCAGTAGGCTGCAACTCCTCCCCCTTTGGCAGTTCTATCTTGACGGAAAATGTTATAGTTTGGTATGGAAATCTCAGAATTTTTGGTGGCCTTCCTAAGCCAAGATTCAGACACGGCAAGGACATCAGGGTTGGCAGAGTGTGTTAAAGCAGTGAGTAAAACAAACTTAGGGAGGAGGCTTCTGATGTTGACATGCATGAAACCAAGGCTTTTTCGATCACAGAAGTAAACAAATGAGGGTGCCTGAAAACATGCAGGGTCTGGGTTGACCTCCACATCACCCGCGGAACAGAGGAGGAGTAGTATGAGGGTGCGGCTAAAGGCTATCAAAGCTGGTCGCCTCGAGCGTTGGGGACAAAGAATAAAAGGAGCAGGTTTCTGGGCATGGTAGAATATATTCAGGGCATAATGCGCAGACAGGGGTATGGTGGGGTGCGGGTACAGCGGAGGTAAGCCCAGGCACATGATGATGTGTCTCTGTCTCTCAGGTGTATTGGGTCTATCCAGCACCTGAAGGGGAAGTATGGGCGTGGCTACAGCCTGGAATTGAAGCTGAGAGAGGAGCTGACGGGGCTCCAACAAGTGGCACTGCTCCACAAGGAGATCCGTCGAATCTTCCCTCACGCTGCAAGACAGGAGAGGTGAGTCAGAGCAGAGGTGTGTGTGTGTGTGTGTGTGTGTGTGTGTGTGTGTGTGTGTGTGTGTGTGTGTGTGTGTGTGTGTGTGTGTGTGTGTGTGTGTGTGTGTGTGTGTGTGTGTGTGTGTGTGTGTGTGTGTGTGTGTGTGTGTGTGTGTGTAATGACATGCTAAAGCCTGCTGCCCCTGTCTTGCAGCTTTGCCACCCTGATGGTTTACAAGATCCCCATGGAGGATGTCAAGTCACTGGCCAAGTCCTTCTCTCAGCTAGAGAGTGGTGAGTGTGTGTGATCACTCTCTGGCCATCTGCCTCATGTTTCATTGATCCGTTACAATTTAGGCAAAATGCATTGTGTTCTAATGTTTTCTGCTCTCCGCTTCCTCCAGCTAAGCAAGCCTTCAACTTTGAAGAGTACAACTTTTCACAATCAACCTTAGAGCAGGTAAGTACTCATTTGTGAACCTTACCTTGAAGATCATGTGATGTTACATCAACTGCAATGCAAACTCTATCCACTTCCTGACTATTTGTCTTAGCTTGTCTCTCTCTTGCTCTCTCACCCCATCTCTCAGGTCTTCATGGAGTTTGCTAAGGAGCAGGAGAACGAGGAGGAAGAGGTGGGTTCCCTCAGCACCACGTTCCAGTGGCAGCGGCTCCGCCAGGACGGCCCTGTAGCTGTCAACCACACAGACAGCATTGTGCACCAGCTCTGAGCTCCACTGGGGGGGGGGCTGTCTGTGGCCGGCACAGTCTCTGGGCTCCCATTCTCCCTGCCTACATGGCACTAACCTCGTCCCCAGCCTAAAGAGACTGGAATCGAGTTTACTATGGCACAGGCTATGCCAGCCCTGGCAATGTACTCACCCCTCACCTCACGGCTAACACCACCACCCACCACCAGCCCAAACCAATAGGACAAGATGGGCATCACAGGACGGATGGATGCCCCTATGGACATGGCCCTGGAGGCTAGCAACTATACACTCACACCGGAACTGTGTGTGTTTGGCATGGAAAGTCTCTCTGGGGCTGAGGTGTGTGAGTTGTCCGAACTACTGTGTGTTTTCTGACCTTTGCACTGACTAACCAAGGGGCCTGCTCCACTCCACCCAACCAGAATCTCCCTCTGATGACGCACTGATACGACTAATACCTACTACTTTTTTTAATAGGTTTTATTTTATTTTTTATCTGAATTCACAGCAAGTTCGTATAAATGGATATATATATTTAAGCAATAAGGCCCGAGGAGGCGTGGTATATGGCCAATATACCACGGCTAAGGGCTATTCTTATGCATGACCCATCGCGGAGTACCTGGACACAGCCCTTAGCCATGGTATAATGGCCATATACCACAAGACCCGAGGCGCCTTATTGCTATTATAAACTGGTTACCAACATAAATAGAGCAGTAAAAAATAAATGTTTTGTCATACCTGTGGTATACGGTCTGATATACCACAGCTGTCAGCCAGTCAGCATTCAGGGCTCGAACCACCCAGTTTATAAATATAGATCTTCTTATATATATATATATATATATATATACTACAGTTCAAAAGTTTGGGTTCACTGAGAAATGTCCTTGCTTTTGAAAGAAAACCTAGGCAGAGTTCCTCTGAGTGTCTGTGTTATTTTGCCCATCTTAATCTTTTATTTTTATTGGCCAGTCTGAGATATGGCTTTTTCTTTGCAACTCTGCCTAGAAGGCCAGCATCCCGGAGTCGCCTCTTCACTGTTGACGTTGAGACTGGTGTTTTGCGGGTACTATTTAATGAAGCTGCCAGTTGAGGACTTGTGAGTTGTCTGTTTCTCAAACTAAACACACTAATGTACTTGTCCTCTTGCTCGGTTGTGCACCGGGACCTCCCACTCTTCTTTCTGTTCTGGGTAGTTTGCGCTGTTCTGTGAAGGGAGTAGTACACAGCATGGTATGAGATCTTCAATTTCTTGCATGGAATAGCCTTCTTTTCTCAGAACAAGAATTGATTGATGAATTTCAGAAGTTGTTTGTTTCTGGCCATTTTGAGTCTGTAATCGAACCCACATTCTGATGCTCCAGATACTCAACTAGTCTAAAGGCCAGTTTTATTGCTTCCTTAATCAGCACAACCGTTTTCAGCTGTGCTAAAATAATTGCAAAAGGGTTTTCTAATGATCAATTAGCCTTTTAAAATGATAAACTTGTATAAGCTAACAACGTGCCATTGGAACACAGGAGTGATGGTTTCTGATAATGGGCCTCTGTTCACCTACGTAGATATTCCATAAATAATCAGCCGTTTCCAGCTACAACAGTAACAATGTCTACACTGTATTTTTGATCAATTTGATGTTATATTAGGGGACAAAATATTTGCTTTTCCTTCCAAATCAAGGACATTTCTAAGTGACCCGAAACTGAACTGTTATTTATATATATAGTATTTATTGATTCCTTTTACTTTCCATCCATTTCCCTACCTGGGGTACCCTCGTCCCTAGGCAAATTGGAAGTGTCTAGTGAACAAGATTATCTATGGGGAATCAGTGCAGTAAGTGTGTTTGCTCGTGTCTTCCACTGTGTTTGTAAAACTTTGTGTGTTTTTATAACAACACCAGTCCAGTTATGGCTCTAGAACCACTAGAACCAAAGCAGTACATCCCTATTTACTCACACACTCCTAACCTAACACGTTGACACTAAGGTGCTTTTAGCGTCTGTAGCATGATATGGACTATTTGTGTCGTAGTTGTGTCGGTTGCTTGTTCTGGACGTGTGAGTACAGATAAACTACTGACAGATCAACTGACAGATCTCCAGTACAGACAGAGTTACTGGCAGATGGAGTGGCCTTTTTTTGTTGCAAAAGAGGAAATCCAGCCGAACTGGAGCTCCAGTCCCTCTCCTCCCCTGCATCGCCCTCTGGTGGGTGTGAAGAAAATCACACCTCACTGCCTCTGCCTCTTCTGCACTAAGGGTTTGCTGGTGTTACTGTATGTTTCTCTCTGGCTGCATCTGAAATGGAACAATATTCACTACTTGCTCTGGTCAAAAGTAGTGCACTATATAGGGACTAGGATGCCATTTCCTCTGTGTTTCTGTGGGGCACTGTGAGTGCTGTATCTCCTCTACACCAGCATGCATTTTAGTGTTGTTCAGGCCCATTGTATACTATAAACACAGCTCTCCCCAGTTCTCATAGACAAGGAGAAAGAGGCCTGCTTTTCAGTGACTTAACATGCTTGTCTGAGAGGAAGAATTATTGATAAATAAGGAGAAGATGGTCAGTATTGTAGTGTTGTTATAAAAGGCACAAGTGTAAGGTTTAGTATGGAGGGTTTAGGGTGGAGAGTTTAGAACATGTGCTCACTTTCCAGTGGCCTTCCACTCCTACAATGTTTTAGTGTCTAAATAGGAATGATAGCTTGGTAATGTAGTATCTTAAATTCACATCGGTACATGTAGCACTCTGGCTTCATCAAACATTTTGGTATGGGAACCAAGTCACCAACCCTAGAGAATGAGTCAATTTGAAAAATATTGTTTGGAAGAGTAGGTCTTGTTTTTATTTTATTATTATGAAATATTTGGATTATTTTATCTTGGCCAGGTGTGCTCAAATTGGTATTTTGTGACAAAGTGAATCTTGAATGTATGAAAAAAATCATGCCTCCAAAAAGAGGCTTCTTATTTTATCTAGGTCTTAGTTTTTGAAGTTCTGTTGGACTGAAAGGAGCTCAGTTTTCACTCTGTCACTCTGGTGCCGCTTTTAACCACAGATATATTTTATTATTTGTGTGTGTGTGTGTGTGCGCGTGCGTGCGTGCGTGCGTGACTTATGTTTGGCTACTGTTATAAGACTGCTACAGTACTAATATAACCCTCTCCAGGGAAGCACACTAAGTGTTGGTGCAATACTTAAACAATTTTAGTAAATTTGTTCTTGTGACATTCAGGTGAGCTTTGAAAGAGCAAATAAGAGATGAACAGAAGGGAGTTGAGAAGAGAATTCTTAGTATGTGAGGATGGAGGAACTGAGAGAATATGTTGGTTTCCAAATTGAGAGTCCATGGAATTGAACTAATGTTTTCAGATGACACTTTTGACCCTATTTGTGATGCGAGCGTATGCTCGGCATGGTAGATTCTTGATTGCTTGAAACGCATGATCCCTCTGGTTGCAAGTTGCATCACATACTTACAAAGATGCAAACACAATTTCAGGATGCCCTAAAAAGTGTCTACAATACCTAACTGTCTATATGTCTCACTAAAGGTAAATATATTGTACAGTGCAGCATAATATTATGTCTAATTTGATATATTTTCCTGTAGCATAAATCACGAGTGCTTGCATTTTCTACAGAAGTGTGTTCTTCATTGTTCCGTAGAAGACGTATCATAGTAGAGAACATCATCCTGTCGTAGAAGATGTGTTGTAGTAGAGAATATCATCCTGCCGTAGATGTGTTGTAGTAGAGAATATCATCCTGCCGTAGAAGACGTTTCGTAGTAGAGAATATGACAGTGAGTCAGATTTGTTGATGTCTCGCCAGCCTCTCTGATACTGAGACTTAATATCAGTCTGTTGGCCATGAGTCTGAATTAAGAAACATTCACAGAGAACAGGAGGCCTTCACTTATTGTTTACGGGTGGTGTGGCCATAGAAATATGATGTTGGCCTGAGGGACGCTGTCCCTTCTAGCGATTATATTTCTGAGTGTAGCGCCTATTTTGGGCAGTGATAAACATTGAGCATAATGCCTCTTGTCCCTTTTTGCCTTCTAACATAAACCCACCTCCCCTCCCTCTCTGTGAACTAGATACAGTGGGGCAAAAAAGTATTTAGTCAGCCACCAATTGTGCAAGTTCTCCCACTTAAAAAGATGAGAGACCTGCAATTTTCATCATAGGTACACTCCAAATATGACAGACAAAATGAGAAAGAAAAATCAAGATTTTTAATGAATTTATTTGCAAATTATGGTGGAAAATAATTTGTCCTGGTCCCTTTGCAGAAAAACAGCCCCAAAGCATGATGTTTCCACCCCCATGCTTCACAGTAGGTATGGTGTTCTTTGGATACAACTCAGCATTCTTTGTCCTCCAAACACGACGAGTTGAGTTTTTACCGAAAAGTTTTGGTTTCATCTGACCATATGACATTCTCCCAATCTTCTTCTGGATCATCCAAATGCTCTCTAGCAAACTTCAGATGGGCTAAGTACTTTTTTGCCCCACTGTATTTTCTCACTTCTCATCTCCAACCCGGGGTGCAGAAGCTTTATAGTCGTCATCTCAACTTTTTAAGGGAGATTTTTTTTATTACAACATTGTTTATTTTAATGGGGAGCTGTGTGACTTGGTTTTGTAATGTGGTGGTTGGGTTATTGAGGTGTTGGATAATGTTGGAGCAAGTTTCTCAAGTGGTTGTTCATAGCTTCCTTTGTCTCTCTACCATGTCATGTGTGTGGTTTAGTTTATCATTATGCTTATTGTGTTGTCTTTTAAACTGATGAAAAGTAATTAAAGGAGAGGTTGAAGCCCACGAAATAGGATGCAGTAGCATCTCAGAGGCCTGTTTTGCCACCATTGACCTTCATTTGATGGAATATATGTTTTGTGTATTCTATTCATGTATTTTTTTCTTTTTAAGAAAGGGAGCTGAAAATGTATGTTGGTATAGGACCGGTCTGTTGGGTTTCTGTTAATTTGCCCTCTGAAATGAATTACAATTGGTTTTATTTTAAATTTGTAAAGCATGTTTTCTACTTTACTCTCTTGAAGGATATTTGCTACTGAGCATTGTTGGTGAAAAATCAGTGTATGGTTCTGTGATTCCTGGTATTTTTATGATGATACAGTACAACCTCTCACATTCAGCATTTGTTGTCTGATAATCCTTCTTTCTAGAATACCCCACTGACTGTGTATGTTTAAAGATATTGCTTTGTTCTGTTGACATACTCTAACACTATTGTGTGAGTGGAGAGAGCATTTTTCATTTTGAACTCTGAACATTATTTTTGCACACATGTAGCCTTGTGCTATTGTCGCCACTATAATAGAGCGAAAATAGAATGTCTGTTATGTTTCATTCTGTATGAGTTGTGTATGGGGTGAGATTGACTACATTCACTGAATTCTTATCTATTTCAAAGTAAACTGCCCAGATGTTCCAGATTTCTATAATTACTTACAATATGAGTGAAGTGGATTTCCTTCCTATTATTATTTTTAAATTACCTTAATCTGCTTTCCTGTGTCGGAATGATGTGGGTGTATAACAACAACAAAATGGTGTGGGCGTATACCGGTCAAAAATATTCTTGCAAGTCGACTGCTGGTATGCCAGCTCAGCCTCCTCTAGACCTCTGATTGGCCAGCTCATCCTCAGGGAGATGACATGTTCTATGAGGAAATAGCAAGCATTTTTGAAAAGGTCTGTTTGAGATGGTTTGAGGTGGGTTGTGTTTTGTTTCTCCAATGTATGCTCCGGCCACAAACGAGTATAGGACGAGTCAACATTAGTTGGATACGAGTTTACTAAATATGAACTTTTAAGTGAGATTTTCACTTGGCAGTTACTTTAAGATGTTTTTCCCAAGTGCAATATTTAGATGTGTGTTGTCACAAGCGTTCTATTATAAAGGCTATCATGGTTAACTAAAATATCAATGCATCCTTTATTCTGTGGACTTTAGTGACACTTGCAGTAAAATGTTAATAACATTAGATTACTTTCCTATTGCTATTTTTTGGTGCCCATTCCCTGAGCAGGTAAGCATTTTTGTTTTTACTCCTTTCCATATGTATTTGGACAGCAAAGTGAAAACATTTTATTTTTCTCTATACTCCAGCATTTTAGATTTGAGCTAGAATGTCAGATTTTATTTGAGGGTATTTTAATACATATCTGTTTTACCATTTAGACATCAAATAACTTTATCTAGTCCCCACATTTGAAGAAGTCTTAAGTATTTGGACAAATTCACTTAGTGTATCAAAGTAGTCAAACCGTTAAGTATTTGGTCCCATATTCCTTGCACGCAATGATTACATCAAGCTTGTGACTCTACAAACTTGCTGGATGCAATTGCGGTTTGTTTTGGTTTATGTTTTGCCCAATAGGGACTGAATAGGAAGGGTCACGTCATCAAAAAACTCTGCAGCTCGAATGACCCGCAACAAACTCAGTCTGCCTAGTAATGCCATGACATCCCGATCTAGCCTGCTACAGTAGCGGGGCAAATGTATATTTTTATTAGAATTTAAATGACAATACAAATAAACATAGGATATCAATACAAATACATGATCAATATATGAACATTTTGGAAAGAAGTAGGAGGTGCAACCTAAAAATGTGTTGACATCATTGGACAGGAAAAGGCGCAGCGCTCACTCACCATAGTTTTTTTTTATTAGACAATTTTAAGACATTGACGTTTCATCCTTCATTGGCCTTCAGAATCAATAATACATCTCAAGAAGACCGAAACGTCAATCTTTTAAACTTGTCTAATAAAACGACGCATTTTCCTCTCCAACAATATATGACAAATAAAACGGTCACACTTTTATTTGGATAGTCCCATATACAATCAATAAACAGGTAGGATATCAGCACATCTTTTTTTAAATGTTTAGAGTGACTGGTTACATCTAATCAGTTGCATGTAAACTGATTACAAAACGAACTAAAATCAGTTACCAGCTAAATATTTTTTAACTTTGATTATTTTTAAATTTAGAAAGGATGTTTGCAAAAAAAACATGACACTTCTGTTTTCTCAATGACATTCAATTCAGCATTGAAAGTAGGAGCAAGTTTAAGTTTGTTCCACCTGAGCAGAATATGTGAACGGAGTTGAGCGGTCGGAAATCGCGCTCATTGGTCATGGAGCAGCTCCAGCTCTCCACATCCTTTCCAAAGGCTCCTCCAAAAACCACTCTGCGCTCACAGATAATAAAGCTGCCCCTCACAATTTAACCAAACCATATGATTTGAAAGAAACGTATTTGAATAAACATGAAAAGGTGAATGTAAGTAGCACTCATCATTTCAAATGGGTTACATGTCGTATTAAACGGCATATATACACTTTAAATAGGTCAGGAGCCAGACAGGGAGCCTAAAAAGGAATGAAAATGAATTATTCTGGTTATTTATTTCAATTATTTCAAGGCTATAGCCTACAAAGAAATACATTGTGAAGCATTTGCGAGTGCGACACCAGGCTGGTAGGGACATAAAAGCGTTCATCAATAAACAACATTTCGTTGTATTAAATCATCGTCTATAAATTGCGCATATAGGCTGGGACATACTTAGAATTAAATACAAATTAAAGGGAACATGCCTTATTAGGCTCAGTCTACAGTGCCTTTTAATTCATTTTTAGAAACACGAGTTTGGCCAGAGTCTGTGGCTTCAGGCTTATGCGATGGTGCCTGTATAGCAGCGGAGAATATCCTCTCCATTCTTGCAGAGCCACTGGAGAAGCTAAACACCCTTAGAGCTACTCTTGCCAGGCTAGGAAGAGATGCAGATTTTTTTAATGTATTTTTTTTATTTAGTGCTTTCAGGAAGTATTCAGACCCCTTGACTTTTTACACATTTTGTTACAGCCTTATTCTAAAATGTATTAAATAGTTTTTTCCCTCCATCAATCTACTCACAATACCCCTTAATGACAAAGAAAAAGCAGGTTTTTAGAAATTGTTGGAAATGCATTAAAGAGAACTGCTATCACAATTACATACTGGTCAAAAGTTTTAAAACACCTACTCATTCAATAGTTTTTCTTTATTTTTACTATTTTCTACATTGTAGAATAATGGTGAAGACATCAAAACTATGAAATAACACACGTGGAATAATATAGTAACCAAAAAGGTGTTAAGCAAATCAAAATATATTTTAGACTCTTCAAAGTAGCCACCCTTTGCCTTGACACCTTTGCACGCTCTTGGCATTCTCTCAAACAGAAATGGAATGCTTTTCCAACAGCCTTGAAGGAGTTCCCACATATGCTGAGCACTTGTTGTCTGCTTTTCCGTCACTCTAAAGTCCGACTCATCCCAAACCATCTCAGTTTGGTTGAGGTTGGGGGATTGTGGAGGTTATCTGATGCAGCACTCCATCACTCTCCTTGGTCAAATAGCCCTTACACAGCCTGGAGGTGTGTTGGATTATTGTCCTGTTGAAAAACTAATTATAGTCCCACTAAGCCCAAACCAGATGGGATGGTGTATTGCTGCAGCATGCTGTGGTAGCCATGCTGGTTAAGTGTGTCTTGAATTCTAAATAAATCACTGACCGTGTCTCCAGCAAGGCACCCTTGCATTACAGTGGGAAATACACTTGCAGAAGAACATCCGTTCACCCACACCGCGTCTCACAAAGACAGCGGCGGTTGGAACCAAAAATCACCTGTTTGGACAAATTTCCACTGGTCTAATGTTCCTTGCTCATGTTTCTTGGCCTAAGCAAGTCTCTTCTTATTATTGGTGTCCTTTAGTAGTGGTTTCTATGCAACAATTTGACTATGAAGGTCTGATTCACAAAGTCTCCTCTGAACAGTTGATGTTGAGATGTGTCTGTTACTTGAACTCTGAAGCAGTTATTTGGGCTGCAATTTCTGAGGCTGGCAACTCTAATGAACTTATCCTCTGCAGCAGAGGTAAAGATGGCTCTTCCAATCCTGTGGCGGTCCTCATGAGAGCCAGTTTTCATCATAGCGCTTGATGTTTTTTTGCAACTGCACTTGAAGACACTTTAAAAGTTCTTGAAATGTTCCGTATTGACTGAACTTCATGTCTTAAAGTAATGATGGACTGTCGTTTCTCTTTGCTTATTTGAGCTGTTCTTGCCATAATATGGACTTGTTTTTTACTAAATAGAGCTATCTTCTGTATACCTCCCCTACCTTGTCACAACACAACTGATGGCTCAAACGTATTTAGAAGGAAAGAAATTCCACAAATTAACTTTTTAAGAAGCCACACCTGTTTATTGAAATGCATTCCAGGTGACTACCACATGAATCTGGTTGAGAGAATGCCAAAAGTGTGCAAAGCTGTCATCAAGGCAAAGGGTGGCTATTTGAAGAATCTCAAAAAATGAAATAGATTTTGATTTGTTTAACTTTTTTGGTTACTACATGATTCCGTGTGTTATTTCATAGTTTTGATGTCTTTGCTATTATTCTACAATGTAGAAAATAGTAAAAAATAAAGAAAAACCTTTAAATGAGTAGGTTTTCTAAAACTTTTGACCGGTAGTATTCAAACCCTTTACTTTGTTGAAGAACCTTTTGGCTGTGATTACAGCCTCGAGTCGTCTTGGGTGTGATGCTTCAAGCTTGGCCCATCTGTAATTGGGTAGGTTCTCCCATTTTTCTCTGTAGATCCCCTCAATCTCTGTCAGGTTGGATGGGGAGGGTCGCTGCTCAGCTATTTTCAGGTTTCTCCAGAGATGTTTAATCAGGTTCAAGTCCGGGCTCTGGCTAGGCCACTCAAGGACATTCAGAGACTTGTCTCGAAGCCACTCCTGGGTTGTCTTGGCTGTGTGCTTAGGGTTGTTGTCCTGTTGGAGATGAACCTTCACCCCAGTCAGGTCCCGAGTGCTCTGGAGCAGGTTTAGTCAAGGATCTCTCTGTACTTTGCCCCGTTCATCTTTCCCTCCACCCTGACTCGTCTCCCATTCCCTGCCGCTGAAAAACATCCCCACAGCATGATGCTGCCACCACCATGCTTCACCGTAGGGATGGTGCCAGGTTTCCTCCAGATGTGACACTTGGCATTCAGGACAAAGAGTTCAATCTTGGTTTCATCAGACCAGGGAATCTTGTTTCTCATGGTCTGAGAGTCCTTTAGGTGCCTTTTGGAAATCTTCAAGCGGGCTGTTATGTGCCTTTTACATAGGAGTGGCTTCTGTCTTGTCACTCTACCATAAAGGCATGTATGGTGGAGTTCTGCAGAGATGGTTGTCCTTCTAGAAGTTTCTCCTATCACCACAGAGGAACTCTGGAGCTCTGTCAGATTTCCAATTGTGTTCTTGGTCACCTCCTTGACCAAGGCCCTTCTCCCCCGATTGCTCAGTTTGGCTGGGTGACCAGCTCTAGGAAGAGTATTGACGGTTCCAAGCTTCTTTCATTTAAAAATGATGGAGGCCACTGTGTTTTTGGGAACCTTCAATGCTGCAGACATTTTTGCTTCCCTTTCCCAGATCTGTGACTCAACACAATCCTGTTTAGGAGCTCTACAGACAATTCCTTCGACCTCATGGCTTGGTTTTACCTCTGACATGCACGGTCAACTGTGCGACCTTATATAGACAGGTGTGTGCCTTTCCAAATCACGTTCAATTGAATTTACCACAGGTGGACTCAAATCAAGTTATATAGAAACATCTCAAGGGTGATCAATGGAAACAGGATGCACATGAGCTCAATTTGGAGTCTCATAGCAAAGGTTCTGAATACTTATGTAATTAAGGTATTTATGTTTATTTTTAATACATTTACAAAATTGCAATAAAACCTGTTTTCATTTTGTCATTATGGGGAATTTTGTGTAGATTGACGAGGGATTTTTTAAATTTAATCCATTTTAAAATAAGGCTGTAATGTAATAATATGAATAAAGTCAAGGGGTCTTTCCGAATGCATTGTATTTACTACTGTGATGTGGTTCCAATTTAAAGGAGAGATGGGACGATTGGTATCCTTGTTGTAGGCCTATGCTACCTCATGAGTAGGAAACATCACAGAAAAGGTGAGGAATTTATTATGCAATGATCATGTAAATTACATTTAAAAAATAGCCTAGAAAATGCTTACTTCTAATCACTTTAAAATACAAAGATAATCTATTTAGTTTTTCTCTCATCACTATTGGCAGATGCCAGCAGCATACCACTCTGCCAGGAGCATATGACCTATCCCATTACTAACTTGCCAATGACTCTAAGCGGGATTGGTCCTTGTCATCCCTAAATGGGAGACCAGATGCTGCTGGAAGTGGTGTTGGAGGGCCAGTAGCAGGCTCTTTCTTTCCTCTGATCTAAAAAAAATGCCTCAGGGCAGGGATGGGGGACATTACCCTCTGTAGGGTAGGTCTATTGGATGGGACGTTAAACAGGTGTCCTGACTCTGTTCACTAAAGATCCCATGGCATTTATCATAAGAGTATGGGTTTTAACCCGTGTCCTGGCTAAATTCCCAATCTGGCCATCATACCATCATAGGCACCCAATCATCCCCAGCTTCCAATTGGCTCATTAATCCCCCCTCCTCTCCCCTGTAACTATTCCCCGGCAGTTGCTGTAAATGGGAAGTGTTCTCAGTCAATTTACCTAGTAAAATTGGGGATAAAAAAGAATTGCATCTTGTTATTAATCTGTTTATTCTTATGAATAAGCTTGTCTATCATATCACCCATGTGCACAAATGACTAATCTACTTGCCTGCTTGCAATGCAATACTTCAACCACTAGAAGTTGTGCGTACACATGGTCTAAAGTTTACGGGAAGGTGAGTACATTTTCACGTCAAGTTCAGTTTTTGTAAATGCCCACTTTTGCATGAAAACTGGCACACGCATGTTTTGGGGTCTATTTTTGTACTTATACACGATTTATTAATGAGGCCCCTTCTGCCAGGAGAATTATACTTCTACTTGTCCTGACATGGTTTTGAAACCTGTTCAGAAGTCTTGCTCCCATAAATGTGCTGTGTCAAAGGCATACCTGGCTCCACAAGGGGGTAAAAGAGTGCTTAACCCCCTAACTTGAAACCTTTGCCCCCTCAATTTCAGTTTTATGTCCCAATATAAAAATAGCAAAAAAGTAAGAAATTGAGTGACAGGTTGGCGCAAAATCTGTATCTGCGCTGTGTTAGTACAAAGGACAGAGCGTGCCAAGGTGTGTGAAGGGGGGCTTTGGAAAGCCACTGGGGCTGTTAGGTATGAATCCTTTGGTCTTCCATAAAAAGCGGGGGGAAAACGGTTCTCTGTGGTATGCGAAGTGAATAACAACATATGCCTCTGCCTGTCATATTTGATTTTGGCCTGTAATATTTGTTTTTGGGCGGGGTCAATTTTACAATTCGAGCTGCTTCACTCAACTCTGCCTCACGCCCCACACCACTACAGAGGTAGCTTCTTAGCTAGCAGTAAAAAACGTTAGTGTTATTAGCCTTAGCCTATTTAGCTAGCAGGAACCAGCTAATCTGCCACTGCCATGATGGATATGGTCATTCTGTCTGGGTTGGCGCCCCCCCTTGGGTTTTGCCATGGCGGAGATCTTTGTGGGCTATACTCAGCCTTGTCTCAGGATGGTAAGTTGGTGGTTGAAGATATCCCTCTAGTGGTGTGGGGGCTGTGCTTTGGCAAAGTGGGTGGGATTATATCCTTCCTGTTTGGCCCTGTCCGGGGGTGTCCTCGGATGGGGCCACAGTGTCTCCTGACCCCTCCTGTCTCAGCCTCCAGTATTTATGCTGCAGTAGTTTATGTGTCGGGGGGCTAGGGTCAGTTTGTTATATCTGGAGTACTTCTCCTGTTCTATTCGGTGTCCTGTGTGAATCTAAGTGTGCGTTCTCTAATTGTCTCCTTTTCTCTTTCTTTCTCTCTCTCCGAGGACCTGAGCCCTAGGACCATGCCCCAGGACTACCTGACATGATGACTCCTTGCTGTCCCCAGTCCACCTGGCCGTGCTGCTGCTCCAGTTTCAACTGTTCTGCCTTATTATTATTCGACCATGCTGGTCATTTATGAACATTTGAACATATTGGCCATGTTCTGTTATAATCTCCACCCGGCACAGCCAGAAGAGGACTGGCCACCCCACATAGCCTGGTTCCTCTCTAGGTTTCTTCCTAGGTTTTGCCCTTTCTAGGGAGTTTTTCCTGGCCACCGTGCTTCTACACCTGCATTGCTTGCTGTTTGGGGTTTTAGGCTGGGTTTCTGTACAGCACTTTGAGATATCAGCTGATGTACGAAGGGCTATATAAATAAATTTGATTTGACTTGATATCAGAAATTGGCCTTACCAAAGTACCCAAACAAAGCCAAAGAAGAGCATTGAGTAGCAGCAGGATCAAACCACTGAGGCTGTCACAAAGCCCAGCAGCAATGATGCAGCTGAGCTCTAGCTAGCTCCGCGTGCAGAGCCTTCACCCTCTTCCACAAGTGCTGCCAGAATAATGGCTGCACAGCCCCCTCCACCTATGGCTGTTCCTTATGATGTTGGGACAGAGGAGCCAGCCTCTAAAATCCTACCCTAGTCCCAGGTTTCCTGTCCAAAAACGTTAATTTAATAGCAATTGGTTCAGAGGAAGAGAGTGGCTGGAGTACTCGGTTACTGAAAATGCTGCATTTTGTATCCCATGTCGAAACATTTTAATGATGGGTAGCTGGCAAGAAGTCACATGTATGTGTCGGCGATTGTGGACATTATTGAGTTACTTGTTTCAAACCAGCAACCACTGAGGTGGACATGATAAAGTCGGTGGGGGAGGGGGGCAGTGGACTTTTCCTGTCTGACGGAATACACTTTCCGAAAAGACAAGGAACTTGCACCATACCAGCCCCATACCCCACAGTGCCACATACATGTCACACGATATTCAAAATGAAATCATAGGGCTCATTGGTGAGATTGTCACTGAGGAAGCTACATGCGAAAACTCATTTTCCTCTTTGACAAACTTGTTCAGTCAGCACAGAAGAAGCGTACTACACCCGAGGATAGCTCAACTAATCCAACTGGTATTTGAAGGGGTTCTTACAAGAAGATTTTTGGGGAGAATGGAATGATCTATTCCTCAAGAAGTTCCACAGAGCATCAAGGAGGCTTCAACTGTTCTGAAGGGTAAGAAACAATCTAGCTGGTTGTTTTTCATAAAGAATCTTGCTTTAGTGTATAGGGCACTGTCAAAAGCATGTTCACTTTTATGTTTGTGGTGCAGCGTGATATAAGCAAAATTCAATATGATTCCAATGCAAGAACCCAAATGATGCCCCTGGGTATAGTAGCTACAGTACATATCAGTAAGTTTCATCATAAAAATCGATACATTCTATTATGGTTTTCTTGGTTGTAAATGGAACCGTACATATTGGAAATGTGTTTAAGGTAGGTTGGCATTGCTTAATTGATTATGTGGGTCGAATTTGATTCACAGAAGTATATTGCGCCATATCACAACTCGTTATAGGACTATTTATTTGGCAAGACAGCTGTGCGTGGCTGCATTGCACTGTAGTAGGCTTTAGGCATTTTGGATCTCCATTCACCTTTTGTTTAATGTGTTTGTTGAATGTTAATGTAACTAGCCTAGATATAGATTGTGTCATGCCTTTGTTGATCTAATATTTAGTTTACTCGGCCTAGTACTGTACTTTATACCGCTGTTTTGTTCTCATTCATTCATTTGGTATTCTAAGCCTTAAAGCAAGGCCGTTTTGGTAATGAATATAGGCTGCAAGATATAGTAGATAGGCTGTTGGCAGTAGGGTAATTCACCTATGTGAATTCAGCCTTACACACAGCTGTCTTGCCAAAATAATGCAAACTAAATGCTGTAAGTAGTAGCCTAGTTATTCATGTATGGAAACAAAAATAGTGAATAGCATTTTGGTGTAGGGTGCTGTCTATTGTGCTGATACAGCGCAGCGGTGATAGGCTACATATTTCACACCAACCTGACTGTCATTTAGAAAAAGCACTCAATGATCTCAGTCTCTGCATTTTAACTTTGTTTATTGTGATATAGCTTGATATAAGCCGAATTCAATATAATTCCAATGCAAGAACCCCTCAAAATTGTGCCCCTTTGCCGATTTCAACCCTCCCCTCGCTTTATCCTGACGCCACCTTAGCCACTGTACCCTGCCGCCCCCTTAGTCACTTTATCCTGCCGCCCCCTTAGTCACTGTACCCTGCCGCCCCTTAGTCACTTTATCCTGCCGCCCCCTTAGCCACTGTACCCTAGTCGCCCCCTTAGTCACTTTATCCTGCCGCCCCCTTAGTCACTGTACCCTGCCTTTCACTTTATCCTGCCGCCCCTTAGTCACTTTATCCTGCCGCCCCCTTAGTCACTTTATCCTGCCGCCCCTTAGTCACTGCCCCTTAGTCACTGTACCCTGCCGCCCCCTTAGTCACTGTACCCTGCCGCCCCCTTAGTCACTTTATCCTGCCGCCCCCTTAGTCACTTTATCCTGCCGCCCCTTAGTCACTTTATCCTGCCGCCCCCTTAGTCACTGTACCCTGCCGCCCCCTTAGTCACTTTATCCTGCTGCCCCCTTAGTCACTTTATCCTGCCGCCCCCTTAGTCACTTTATCCTGCCGCCCCCTTAGTCACTGTACCCTGCCGCCCCCTTAGTCACTGTACCCTGCCGCCCCCTTAGTCACTGTACCCTGCCGCCCCCTTAGTCACTTTATCCTGCCGCCCCCTTAGTCACTTTATCCTGCCGCCCCCTTAGTCACTTTATCCTGCCGCCCCCTTAGTCACTTTATCCTGCCGCCCCTTAGTCACTGTACCCTGCCGCCCCCTTAGTCACTGTACCCTGCCGCCCCCTTAGTCACTGTACCCTGCCGCCCCCTTAGTCACTTTATCCTGCCGCCCCCTTAGTCACTTTATCCTGCCGCCCCCTTAGTCACTTTATCCTGCCGCCCCCTTAGTCACTGTACCCTGCCGCCCCCTTAGTCACTTTATCCTGCCGCCCCCTTAGTCACTTTATCCTGCCGCCCCCTTAGTCACTTTATCCTGCCGCCCCCTTAGTCACTTTATCCTGCCGCCCCCTTAGTCACTGTACCCTGCCGCCCCCTTAGTCACTGTACCCTGCCGCCCCCTTAGTCACTGTATCCTGCCGCCCCCTTAGTCACTTTATCCTGCCGCCCCCTTAGTCACTTTATCCTGCCGCCCCCTTAGTCACTTTACCCTGCCGCCCCCTTAGTCACTGTACCCTGCCGCCCCCTTAGTCACTGTACCCTGCCGCCCCCTTAGTCACTGTACCCTGCCGCCCCTTAGTCACTTTATCCTGCCGCCCCCTTAGTCACTTTATCCTGCCGCCCCCTTAGTCACTTTATCCTACCGCCCCCTTAGTCACTGTACCCTGCCGCCCCCTTAGTCACTTTATCCTGCCGCCCCCTTAGTCACTTTATCCTGCCGCCCCCTTAGTCACTTTATCCTGCCGCCCCCTTAGTCACTTTATCCTGCCGCCCCCTTAGTCACTGTACCCTGCCGCCCCCTTAGTCACTGTACCCTGCCGCCCCCTTAGTCACTGTACCCTGCCGCCCCCTTAGTCACTGTACCCTGCCGCCCCCTTAGTCACTTTATCCTGCCGCCCCCTTAGTCACTTTATCCTGCCGCCCCCTTAGTCACTTTATCCTACCGCCCCCTTAGTCACTGTACCCTGCCGCCCCCTTAGTCACTTTATCCTGCCGCCCCTTAGTCACTTTATCCTGCCGCCCCCTTAGTCACTTTATCCTGCCGCCCCCTTAGTCACTTTATCCTACCGCCCCCTTAGCCACTGTACCCTGCCGCCCCCTTAGCCACTGTACCCTGCCGCCCCCTTAGTCACTTTATCCTGCCGCACCCTTAGCCACCTTATTCTGGCGCCGGGTCTGGTCAAAGGACCCTTTGATAGTAAATCAAATTGATTTCATAGCTTTCATTGGAAAGTTTATCAACATGACTCAGATTGTGAAAAGCAGAAATGCCATGTTGAAGATTATTGCGGATATGGCAACAGAGTTATTAGTGGCAACAGATGTTAACAGAATGTAGCAGCAAGCTAGCAGCAAGCTAGCAGCATACCACCCTGCATCCTACTGCTGGCTTGCTTCTGAAGCTGTTTGGTCCTGGTCAGTCCCTGGATGGGAGACCAGATGCTGCTGGAAGTGGTGTTGTAGGGCCAGTAGGAGGCACCCTTTCCTCTGGTCTAAAACAAATATCCCAAATGCCCCAGTGCAGGGATTGGGGACATTGCCATGTGTAGGGTGCCGTCTTTAGGATGGGATGTTAAGCGGATGTCCTGACTCTCTGGTCACTAAAGATACCATGGCACTTATTGTAAGAGTAGGGTGTTAACCCTGGTGTCCTGGCCAAATTTCCCAATCTGTCCTTCATACCATCATGGCCACCTAATCATCCCCAGTTTACAATTGGCTAATTCCTCCTCTCTGCTGTAACTATTCCTCAGGTCGTTGCTGTAAATAAGAATGTGTTCTCAGTCAATTTAGCTGGTTAAATAAAAATGTTACTGGCCACATTATTTTTTAAATGATGAGTAATCCTAAGGATGGATTGTCTCAACATTACAGAGCAAAGGTTTGAAAAGGTTTGATGTGTTTAGGGGAGGGAAGGGTTTGTTAGAAGTTAATATGGGTTTTTGTAGTATGATCATGGTTTGTATAATTCTAATCGCACACTCCAGCACAGTAGGTGGCGGCAGGCATGCACCTTAAACGTGTGTGCGGACGGCTATTATACCATAGATGAAACAATGAAGCCAAATATTTTTTAAACGAATGGAACGCACCCCAATCGGTGGGGCGAAACAGAAACTGTCAGCTGAAGAATAGAGGATGCGTGTTGGTAAGTTTGTAGGCTGTACAATGCAAGGCTTTCCATATTTGATCATACTGTACACTAACTTTTCTCGTAAACATAGGTCGCACGTTTATTGCAAGTGTTCGTTTGAAGTCACTTATTTAATTGTCGTTCGTCCGTCACAATGTTGTGCAAGTCATGGGCGGCCAAATTCAATGTCGTAGAAAAAAAACTTTATGTACACTAGGACACTTCAACTGGTGACTATCCTGGAGATAAAAAAAATGTAAACACTGTTTGCGTAAATCTGACATGTAATGACGGGACAAACAACATTTGCTTACGTTTCGGTATGAATCGCCTTAATCAGAGCCTCTTGATTAAATGTGTTTTTCCCTTCAATAAATCGATCAGATTTACACCGCAACCGATTGCTCCTTGTTTTTATTCTCCCGGATAATCTTCAATATAAGTGTTCTGGGGTTCATTCATTTTGTGGAGATTTTAAAGTCCATCAGTCAAGCACCAGCTGATCCCTTTTTGTTTCAACTGGGCAGGGCTGAAACTGGGGTAGGTTATACTTTTTTCCAAAGTTCTATGTCGTGTTTGAAAGTGCTATTTTTTTTAACTATATGGATTTACATGTGGTTACCATCGGGAAAGATGATATCGCGGCTACCAGTGTCCCAGTTTAGAGTTTATATATTGGGAAGAGTGGATTTGGTCAGTTTAGAGTGGAGTTGTTATTTGTCTGTGTGGTGACGTCATCAAGCAGCTGGTTAGGTTCTGAGAGCTGGGGAGTCTTGAGTAATTAGATGAAAGGTGACTTGTTTTTAATTTTTTTATTATCTTTATTTAACTAGGTAAGTTAGTTTAGAACAAATGCTAATTACCATGACGGCCTACACCGATCAAACGTTAAGCCGAACGACGCTGGGCCAATTGTGGGCACTATGGGACTCCCAATCACGACCGGTTGTGATAGAGCCTGGAATCGAACCAGGGTCTGTGGTGACTCCTTTAGCACTTATATGCAGTGCTAAAGGAGTCACTAGGATCAGTACTCCTGGAATCTGGTAGTTTGAGCGGGTGAATGACGCACCGACAATGGCTGTTCTGTTCTCCATACACCTCTCAGATGTCAGTAAATGTTGGTCGTGCATATTGTTGTATGGCGAAGAGGAAATTAACAACATGCGGACTGCGGTGATAGAATAAAGATTGGTGGAACTGTGGAGAGAACACAATGCATTTTCAATGGGCGAGTTCGTTTTACATGGCCCGGTGCCCCGGTTTAGTGGATTTGTTGTTTTAGACCGTTTCAAGTGCAAAACGAACTGTACCAATATTACATCTGCTTCCCTACCATGACAAACAAACAGAAGGTAATACAAGTATCATTATTATTGCATTTTGCGTCTGTATCCCTGGCCTCCGTCTCTTTTAAAACCAATATTTATGCACAAAGTGCACACTAATAAAGCAGCTCACTGTTTGTGTGTCGGATTTTTTTCCTACAACCGTGTCTCAGGTATGGATTGGATAGCTGTGTATGATCAACTAGGGAATCATCGTAATATGTGAGCACCCACGTCCTGGGGTTGAGGATGGACGGAAATATTTGGGAGCACGTCCGTAAGTCGTGTACTGTTTTAACGATACATATTTAGCCGAATATGACGGCTAACATACGTTTCCCAAAACACCACAAAGAGAGAACGTTCGCTATGCATTAGTAAATTGGGCTAGGATCAGTACGACAGGACTAGGATGCACCGATGATGGCTGTTCCGTTCTCCAGAACCCTGTCTGATGCACTAGTGTTGAACTGCAATTCCGGGGATCCTGCATGAACACCCCATTGGCCCCCTTCCCCCTCTAAGCACAAGATTTTCATGCTTGTGTGACACTTTTTTTAAATCCATGTTTTGTATCGAGTGACAAATACCTTTTACATGTGTGTCAATCTTTGTTTTGGTCGCACTGTGTGACGCGCGTCAACTACGTCTACACGTGGCCGCGTCGCAAAGAAACGACTAGTTCCTGCAAAGATGCTGGAAAATGCTAGATGCGGGGCAGCAAGGGTGCGTTAGTAAATTTACTCTGGCCATCAACACCGATTTCAGAAGACACTCATCTGAGTGTTGCAGAGCGAAGAATAACTGACGAATTTACGAACGCTCAACACCCGTTGAATATGGCCGGTTTCAGCAAAAACGCGTAATTAAATTGTTGACAGCAGCACAGTGACAGTCACCAGCGGGTCTGGATAACATGAACAGCCTAACCAGCTCTGCTAGTATGTCTGGAAGTAGCTAGCCAACGTTAGCCAGTTAGCGTGGATGCTTGACTGCCGTTGTGAGGTCAGAACGCTCGTATAAACCCTACTCCCCGATTAGAGCGACCCTAGAGCGCACCTCTGGTAATCCAGATTGAATTTACGAACACACCCTAAAATGTCTAGGAACCTCCTCGTGACGTACAAAACATGAATTTAATTAAAATATATATTTTCTGTTTTTTTGTAGAACCCCCTGCAACTGGATACTGACATTTATAAGGCACCCTTTCCCCGAATCGAGAACGAAGACTGTGTCGCAAGAGCAGGTTAGTTGAAGAATCAATTTCAACGTTTTGTATAAGCTAACGTTAACCTGTAATGGAAACATGGTTATTACATATCTGGCGTGCAAGCATATAGACTACATAACTTGTCAGTCATATATACCAGAACAAGGTTGGTTTGATTTGTTGATTCTTAGTAGCATAGTCTTCTATTGACTAGGCCTATAAATTAAGGCTTTAGGACAATATTTAGTGTACATTATGATAAATGTTGTCAACAGCCTATTTTTTTTTTTGCTAAGTCAGTTTGTGAGAGGAGTCCTGTGCTAGTTGCATCTTTTAATCTTTGACCTTTGGCACACACAACCAAACCAGTCATTTTAAAGAGGTTAGTCAGATGTAATGATTTTTATATCTCCTTACTTAAACTTTCAAATTATTCAGAAATAAAATAATGTTTTTGGCATAGGTTTGGTTTATATTTCTGTATGTGTGCACTCTAGTGTCTCAGGTATGGATTGGATATCTGTGTTCACATCCTTGGAGGCGGTGTGTAAGGAAAACATCACTGCTCTGTCTGGGCCTCCTGACTTGCCATATGGCGACGTGTCCAGGCGCTTGGTGACATGCATGAGAAAGATTCAGGACCATGGTCGTGCCCTGGAACCTGTGGTTTCCGGCATCACTGCAGTCTACCACCACTATGACTTTGACTCTGATACCCCTGCGAATGGGTATCGCACACTGGTCAAGGTAAGGTAGAATTATCACTCTGTGATTGCCTCTCATTCTCTTGCCACAGAGGGGAAAATAGGAGGTAGCAGAGCTGGTCCTGGATGTTCTGCTACCGTACGCGAGACTATAATCTGCCGCCCATATGCTACAAATTTTAGCACAGCTGGTTTGTAGGCCATATAGTCAGTACAATGTCAATAACATAGTCTAATATTTTCAATCTGATTACATTGGTAAAATCACCAATACCCTAGAGGTTCTGCCGCCCTAGGTGAGACCAAAATGATTACATCTTAGACATCCTATAGAATCTAAGCATGGCACTTTCAAAAGTTACCTTTCTACCCAGAAACCGTTTTCTGCGTCAGTAGAGCCTATAAGCTTCAACTGCTGGCTACTCGTCCGTTATATAACCCAACAACATAAGTGCTTCCCTAAAAGCTGCCTGGGTTTAAACAAACATCTTGTCTTTTCAGAAAGAGAAAAGACAGAATAGCAAACATATATTTTTTTGATCTCCTAATATTATAGGCTGCAGTTTAGCTTCAGACTGTCATGGAGAGGAATCAATATATGACCACATGGGACAGAGTCACGTCTTTCACAGACATTTCAGAGCTTGTTTCTACCATAAGGCATCAGAGTTAAGCATTGTTCTAGAACGCTTGATATAATCTGGATACATTTTATGTATTTATTTCAAAATGTAAAACAAACCAATAGATACCCTTTGTTAAAGAAAAGAGCAAAAGGATATGTGATACCCTCACTCAATTCGAGCACTGGTTTTAGTCAAGCACACCAAGCCCTTCCCAGGCACGGAGGTATTTAGATAAATGTGTCTGTCAAAAAGGTAGGCTTACCACTTATTTTTTTGAAAGATTAAGAAATAATCCCCCAATTATATATGTTTATGCCCATAGAAAATGTTGGTGCACGCGTGCACATATAGAAGGTCCCTTTCCAGGCGGAGAGTTACAACGTTGCTATCACTATGCAACCTACTACCTATAGGAGGAAAATAAGTTACATTTTTTTATCCAATTGGTAGTTACAGTCTAGTCTCATCGCTGCAACTCCCGTATGGACTCAGGAGAGGCGAAGGTCGAAAGCCATGCGTCCTCCGAAACACACCCCAACCAAGCCGCACTGCTTCTTAACACCATGCCCACTTAACCCGGAAGCCAGGCACACCAATGTGTCGGAGGAAACACAGTACACCTGGCAACAGTGTAGGCGTGCACTGCGCCCAGCCCGCCACAGGAGTCGCTAGTGTGAGATGGGACATGGACATCCCTGCCGGCCAAACCCTCACCTAACCCAGACGATGCTGTGTGCACCGCCCCATGGGTCTCCCGGTCACGGCCGGCTGCGACAGAGCCTGAACTCGAACCCAGAATCTCTAGTGGCACAGCTAGCACTGTGATGCAGTGCCTTAGACCACTTTGCCACTCAGGTGGCCGGAAAACAAGTTTCTTATTAATAATATCCCACCTGTTATCACACATGGCACGACCACATAATTGTTACAATTACAATAAAAATAACACTTTTATATAACATATTTAACATATTTATATATTCCTGTAGAACTGTAAAACAGAGTAAGATCGTTTGAGCTTTAGAAACAACTGCTTTGATAAATGCATGACAGGCCTCGTTTCACTGGAGCAGTGTAAAATAAGCTTCATGTCAATGACCTAGCCTTAAATTAAATATGTAAATTTAAAAAATGAATTATTTCATCTCCACCTAGTGGCCTCTTTCCTCTGCTGTGGCGCTGCATTACAGTCAGCAACGTTTTCTCTTGGTAGCTGTCCATGGGCCTGAAATCAAATCATCTGAGTCTGCTTGGACACCAGCCTGATCTCCAGCTCCTTCCACCTCTGGAAACTATCTAGGTGGTCATGCGACTTCTCATGCGAACTGAGGAGGTGGCACAGATTCTTCCAGTCCCTGATTCCATCCCTGACCAGCACAGATTTGCACTCATGTGAAAAAAGTTTGCCACAAAAACAGAGAAGGCTGCATCGTTTTTGTTGGAATAGACCAGCCTTGGTCTCTCCACTCCCCATTCGCCATCCTCTTATTGTAGTGGGCCACTGAACACTTTCGTTGCCCCTCATCTCTTGGGAAATTCCCCTCCTTATCCTGATGTGGCCCAGCCTGCACTAGCATCCCGTAAAGATCCATTTATATATTTTGGCCACTCACCGGGATCTTTTTTGTTGTTGTATGGGAGTCGGATTTAACAGCACCACCACCACTGTCATCCAGGATGGGGAGCGACGAGTCTGGGTCAATTATAGTAGGATCTTCGCCGGCATTGTTTGGAGGTGTGGCTAGGCCTGGTGCGACCACCTGTACTTGTCCAGCCAGAGAGCTGCCATCACTGGGGGCTTGTCGTTCTCGCCGAATAAATGGCCTGTCCTCGTAGGCTTGTCATTCTCCCCAACGGCTGATGGACATTGCTGCATGCGGATACATTTCACCAGCCAATTTCTTTGGTTTAGAGAGTATGCCTCTTTTCTCATTGTTTTTATTTAATTTTTTAAAATATTCGTTTCCTGATTAGTTTTTGTCTCTTTGACATGGTAGAAAATGGTTTCAGATCTCTATAGATTACTTTTAGCTAAAATCCACTAGTAGTAGCTAGCCAAAGTTAACAGGCTAGGTTAGGCTACTGCCTTCATCACCGATCGTCTTCGTCACATAAAAATGAAAAAATAACTGTCAGATTCAATGTTTCGCAATTGGATAATCTCATATAAACACACACACCACCATAGCTACACCAAGGACAGTGGGAGTGAACTTCGGGAGAAGTGGGAATGGGGTGCCGCGGGTAGTGAAGCAGCCGATCAGGGGCGCCCGGGTGGCGGCAGCCAATTGTCAAAATGCAGCCCCAAATTCAAGTGCCGCCGTAGGCGGTGGCCGAATCTTGCCTAATGGGAGGGCCGGCCCTGGGAGGGAGTGATGGAGCTCCTTCGATTATTAAAACACTTTTATATTTTACCTCTTTGTATTCAAATTTCAGAGCAAACAAAATATAATCTAATTTCACAGGTTTTGAAGTCTTGCCTTCTGCACATCATCCACATTGGCCGCTACATTGCCTCTAACTGCCACAGGGCCTTCTTCAGGGCCGAACACAACGCCTCAGAGATGGAAGCCTATGGCAGTGTCCTGTGTCAGCTACGGGCCCTCCTCTACATTGCCCAGGGAATGCTCCACGACAACAGTCCCGGGCAGCTGTACGGAGAGCAGGACGGAGAGCTGAGCAGGTGGTTGGTGAGGGAGTATGCCTCCATGCACAAGGCCTGCTTCTACGGCCGCTGCCTGGGCTTTCAGGTCAGTCACCACCAGGGGGAGATGCTATAGAGCAGTGGTTCTCAACCGGGGGTACTAGATATATATTCTCTCTGTAAATTGCATATCCTCACTGTAAATCAGCTTTTCTCCAGAGTTTTATGTTCCCTATGTTTATATTGTATATCCTGTATGTTGACTTACTGTCTGTATTCTGTATATGTTGTTTATTGCTGGCAGCAACTATTCGCTAAGTCAAATTCCAGGTATGTGTAAATGTACTTGGTGAATGAATAGATTCTGAAATATTTTTCCCCCCTCTGCTTCCCCAGTTCTCATCTTCCCTTCGTCCGATCCTGCAGTCATTAATCATAAGCATGGTCTCGTTTGGAGAGAGCTACGAAAAACAGCATTCCGGGTTAGGTCAGTCTGTTCTTTGGTCTGTATCAAGTTGTAAAACTATACATGTTAGTTGTCATCTCAACTGACTGATTATCTACCTTGTATTGCAAGATTTATGGTAATCCTTTGTCATTTTACAAAGTTAGTACATAGTGTGCAGTGCTATACTGACTTTCCATTTGTCTCCTCCATATCCCTTAGGCATGGCAGCATTCTCCCTCCTTACCTCTGGGAAGTATGTCATCGATCCAGAGCTGAGAGGAGAAGAATATGAGCGGATCACCCAGAACCTGGACATGAAGTTCTGGAAGTCCTTCTGGAACCTCACCGAATCAGAGCTTGTATCGGTGAGGGGAGGAGGCTCTTAACTAATTCTACTTTTCTTACTAGCACTGACTTTGCTGATGGCAGCTGTACTGAGGAAAAGTTTAAACTATGACTGTGGTATGTGGTTGTCTTACCTAGATACCTTAAGATGAACGGACTTAACTGTAAGTCACTCTTGGTAAGATCATCTGCAGAATATTTGTACATTTAGCAGATATTTACTTTGTCCCCATGGGGAAATTATGTTGCAGTGTCATGTACATGTTTAAAGTGGCATTTAAATACAGAACAAATTGACAATACAACTTTCATAAGTTACATACCAATACCACATCGGTGCGTTCTGAGCCCTCTCCTGTACTCCCTGTTCACCCACGACTGCGTGGCCACGCACGCCTCCAACTCAATCATCAAGTTTGCGGACGACACAACAGTGGTAGGCTTGATTACCAACAACGACGAGACGACCTACAGGGAGGAGGTGAGGGCCCTCGGAGTGTGGTGTCAGGAAAATAACCTCACACTCAACGTCAACAAAACTAAGGAGATGATTGTGGACTTCAGGAAACAGCAGAGGGAACACCCCCCTATCCACATTGATGGAACAGTAGTGGAGAGGGTAGTAAGTTTTTTTAAGTTCCTCGGCGTATCCATCACGGACAAACTGAATTGGTCCACCCACACAGACAGCGTCGTGAAGAAAGCGCAGCAGTGCCTCTTCAACCTCAGGAGGCTGAAGAAATTTGGCTTGTCACCAAAAGCACTCGCAAACTTCTACAGGTGCACAATTGAGAGCATCCTGTCGGGCTGTATCACCGCCTGGTACGGCAACTGCTCCGCCCACAACCATAAGGCTCTCCAGAGGGTAGTGAGGTCTGCACAACGCATCACCGGGGGCAAACTACCTGTCCTCCAGGACACCTACACCACCCGATGTCATAAGAAGGCCATAAAGATCATCAAGGACAACAACCACCCGAGCCACTGCCTGTTCACCCCGCTATCATCCAGAAGGCGAGGTCAGTACAGGTGCATCAAAGCTGGGACCGAGAGACTGAAAAACAGCTTCTATCTCAAGGCCATCAGACTGTTAAACAGCCACCACTAACATTGAGTGGCTGCTGCCAACACACTGACTCAACTCCAGCCACTTTAATAATGGGAATTGAAGGGAAATGATGTAAAATATCTAGCCACTTTAAACAATGCTACCTAATATAATGTTTACATACCCTACATTATTCATCTCGTATGTATATGTATATACTGTACTCTATCATCTACTGCATCTTTATGTAATAAATGTATCACTAGCCACTTTAACTATGCCACTTTGTTTACATACTCATCTCATATGTATATATTGCACTCAATACCATCTACTGTATCTTGCCTATGCCGCTCTGTACCATCACTGACTCATATCTTTATGTACATATTCTTATCCACTTACACTTGTGTCTATAAGGTAGTAGTTTTGGAATTGTTAGCTAGATTACTTGTTGGTTATTACTGCATTGTCGGAACTAGAAGCACAAGCATTTCGCTACACTCGCATTAACATCTGCTAACCATGTGTATGTGACAAATACAATTTGATTTGATAAAAAGAGACTGGCCTGCTGGCCGTACTGGGTCGATAGAAACATTAGCCTGCTGGCCTTACTGGGTCGATAGAAACATTGGCCCAAGCTATTTAGGAGGGATATCATACCTGGCACAAATTGTCTAGTTGTGTTTTTCTTGAAACAGACAGAGGGGAGTTAGCCTGGGGGTGGCTGGCCTTTGTGAGCTGGGTGACGATCTCATCCAGGCCTGTCTGTTTGAAAATCATTGGCCATTGCAAACCAACAAACAATACAAAAAGTGAAAATACTCTCATTTTTGTAAAACAGAGTCCGTATAGTACAATTAACATTAAAAGATCCAAGCTTTTTGAGGACACAGTCTCTGTCAACTCTTTTTGTAGATTAGGTCTGTACATTTACTCCACTGAAGTTTATTGTCTAAGAGGACACCCAGATATTTGTATTCCTCTACAATCTCTATTTGTAAGTCGCTCTGGATAAGAGCGTCTGCTAAATGACTTAAATGTAAATGTATGTTCTGACCTCTGATAGGTGTTGTATGCTTCCTGAAGTCTTTGCGCATCTCGTTGGTTTTATTGGTATTGAGGACCAAGTGTGACTCATCACACCACTCTACAAAGGGGAGCAGTGTTTCTCCTACTTACTCAGTCTCTCCTTGCTCACTCAATCTTCCTGTTTGTTTCCTTTTCTGACTGTTTGCAATGTCCTCCATCTTTTTTGTCCGTCCATTCCACAGGGCTTTGCCAGTTTAACCTCTACCCTAGTGCAGGTGAACCTCACCCTGACCATACCCCCTGAACCGCTACTCCTCCCGCTGGTCTCAGACCCCCGTCTCTCTACCCCTGTGTCCCCGCCAGTGGCCCACTGGGGCCCTGGACCTGTCAACATGCGCCTCATCTCCTATGAGCTTCGAGAAGGACAGGTGAGAACTCAGCTTTTACCTTGTGCTTATTATCTGATGATTTCATCACAGGTCTACACTGTTTTATCAATCATATTACTGTAAAAAGGGTTCAGTTATGATGCATACATCTTACCATCTCTCTTTCTTCAGGACAGTAAAGAGCTGCTAGCCTTCGCTCGTACAGAAGCTCCACCCATTTCCCTGTCTTTAGTACCGTTTGGTGCCCAGAAGCGACCTCCTTCCCCCTGGCTGTTGATCCACTTCCATGGAGGAGGCTTCGTGTCCCAGACCTCCAAATCCCATGAGGTACATAGGCCTGGGGGGTAGTGTGTGTCGCCTGAAATGACTTATGCTAAACCCAAACCCTAGTTTCACAGTAATTAAGTGGAGCTTGGGGCTCAGCACATACCATGAATACTTTCATATTGTTGAACCTTGCTGTTTAATTGTCCTGTCACATCTCCATCTGTCCTCCATCTCCCAGAACTATCTGAAGAGCTGGTCCAAGGATCTGAATGTCCCCATCCTGTCTGTGGATTACTCCTTGGCACCTGAGGCCCCCTTTCCCAGAGCCCTGGAGGAGTGCTTCTATGCCTACTGTTGGGCCCTCAAGAACTGCCATCTTCTGGGTCAGTGTCATTACCACTGTTAGAGCTAAGAGCCAAATGAAATGGTTTCTTAGCTTGACAGAGGACCCTCGGCTCAATCATATTGGTACATCTTATATTGCAGTATTACAACAAAACGTCTGTCGGACCCGCTGGTACTGATTGGTCTGTTCCTCTGCCCTAGGCTCCACTGCTGAGCGTGTGTGTCTGGCTGGGGACAGTGCTGGGGGGAACCTCTGCATCACTGTGTCCATGAGGGCCATTGCCTGCGGTGTGCGCATCCCTGATGGAATTATGGCTGCATATCCTGCTACCCTGCTCACCATTGAAGCCTCGCCCTCCCGCCTTCTCACCAGCTTTGACCTACTGCTGCCCTTAGGGGTGCTCTCCAAGTGTATCAACGCCTACACAGGTAAGGAAGTGAAAGGCATGAGAGGGTATTGGTCCAAGGTTATGTAAAAGGTAGTTAGTCACACTCCAGTCTTTTACTTTTCATTAAGCATTTGTCATTTAGCAGATGCTCTTATCCACATTGACTAGTTGAATATCTAGGTGGGACAACCACATATCACAGGCATAGAAAGTACATTTTTCCTCAGTGTAGCTATCACTACCTTACTGTATTTATATGTGGTATTGTTTTTCAATAGGGAAAGTTAAGTTACTTTCTCATTTTTTCCAAATGACCTTGTCTTTCTCTTTTTCACCCCCCCCCCCCAGGTGTAGACTCTGAGACGGTTCAGCCTACAGAGGGGATCAGCACGTTGAGCGCTCTAGGTAGAGACACAGCCTCGCTGATCAGTGACCTCTCACACGGGGCATCCAAATGGATCCAGTCCTTCATTCCCGCAGAGGTCCTAGGGTCATGGTCATCGTCTCACCGGAGGTCCTTGGACAACAAGAACCACCAGAGATCAGTGTTGCCACCCGACTCCTCCTCAGGCCCCAGGGACTACCCAGAAGGCTTTGAGCCCCTGCGCTCCGAGCGCCTGTCTGTGATCCAGCCGCATAGCTGTCCCACCGTCAAGAACCCATTTGTGTCACCCCTGCTAGCCTCTGACGACTTACTGCGTGGACTACCACATGTACACTTAGTGGTGAGAGAGGAGGGATGGGGAGGGGGCGAGTCAATGCATTTAAGACTGAGTTTTCCAAACTCAGTCCTCGAGACACAAGGGGTGCACGTTTTGGTTTTTGCTCTAGCACTACACAGCCAATTCAAATAATCAATTAATCATCAAGTTTTGATCATTTGAATCAGCTCCAAAGTGTTAGGGCGAAAACCAAAACGTGCACCCCTTGTGGTCATGAGGACCGAGTTAGGGAAATGCTGATTCAGGAAGACGTGTTTGTAGGTTGAGAGGGATGGAAAAGATAAAGAAAGAAAAACCAAGACACATTTTACTGCAGCAGACACATTTTACTGCAGCAGGCCTATTTTGTCCTTGTTCACTGGTCTCGATCTCACTCCACAATTGATGGTCTTTCCACATTCTGAGTTTGCTGTAGTTTTTACTCCCCTGTCTGTCCCCACAGGCCTCTGCACTGGATGCTTTGCTGGATGACTCTGTGATGTTTGCCAGGAAACTGCGGAATATGGGCCAACCAGTGACCCTAAGGGTAGTGGAAGACCTCCCACATGGCTTCCTTAGCCTATCGGGATACGCAGAGGAGATAAAGGTGGCCTCCGACATCTGCATAGAGCGAATCAGGGAGGTCTTCCAGCAGACAACTCTGCCTTCCTGTACTCGCAAGTGACCAATGTTTGAAAGGAATAATAATGGGGCTGACCATTTGCCTAATAAAACCGAGGGGAAAACTAATTGTTGTCCTCACAAAAGTGAAAGATAACACCCTTGCCTTTCTTGCACCTTTCTGACTAGCACTGACTGAATGCTGCTTTATTGAGGAAAACATTTTCTAATTATGAGTGATATTTGAAGTTACTGGTTAAAGAGCATCTGCTGAGAGTGATGTCAATGTTCACAGTTTAGTGTTTTTTAGTCCAGGAAAGGGTCATGTCATTTGTAATCAATTAAATGTCATATTGCCTAAGGTTTGAGAACAATACTGACACAAAAATTTCACACATTTTTATTGAGTTAAAAACAAAAAAACACTTGAGTGTCAGAGGGCGAGAGAGACGTTGAGTGTCCTGGGAGGCTGTGGCTTTAGCGAGGGGCTTTGTGTGGGCTTGAGGGCGAGAGAGACGTTGAGTGTCCTGGGAGGCTGTGGCTTTAGCGAGGGGCTTTGTGTGGGCTTGAGGGCGAGAGAGACGTTGAGTGTCCTGGGAGGCTGTGGCTTTAGCGAGGGGCTTTGTGTGGGCTTGAGGGCGAGAGAGACGTTGAGTGTCCTGGGAGGCTGTGGCTTTAGCGAGGGGCTTTGTGTGGGCTTAACAACCGTGTCTCCCTGTGGCAGAAAAGACGACACGCTAGACACCTTCACCTCAGGATTATGGGGTAAACCTTCCCATACCTGTCAGCCTCGGACAACAATAACACAATGCTGGGATGTCCTGTATACCCAACCGTGTACCCTACCAAAAAAAGCCGATACCAATTAATCGGCAGAATAAAAAAATATATATATATATAAATGTATACATATATTTGTAATAATGACAATTACAACAATACTGAATGAACACTTTTATTTTAACTTAATATAATACATAAAATCAATTCAAATCAAAGTTTATTTGTCACGTGTGCCGAATACAACCTTACAGTGAAATGCTTAAGCTATTGAGAGTCAAATAAATAATGAAACCTATTCAATTTGGTTTAAATAATGCAAAAACAGTGTTGGAGAAGAAAGTAAAAGTGCAATATGTGCCATGTAAAAAAGATCATGTTTAAGTTCCTCGCTCAGAGCATAAGAACATATGAGAGCTGGTGGTTCAATATTCCCAGTTCTTCAATATTCCCATTTAAGAACTTTTAGGTTGTAGTTATTATAGGAATTATGACGTGTTGACTATTTCTCTCTATACCATTTGTATTTCATATACCTTTGACTATTAGATGTTCTTATAGGTACTTTAGTATTGCCAGCCTAATCTCAGGAGTTGATAGGCTTGAAGTCATAAACAGCGCTGTGCTTCAAGCATTGCTAAGAGCTGCTGGCAAATTCATTAAAGTGTTGTTTCAATGAATGCTTACGAGCCTGCTGCTGCCTACCACCGCTCAGTCAGACTGCTCTATCAAATCATAGACATAATTATAATATAATAAACACAGAACTACGGGCCTTTGATCATTAATATGGTCAAATCCGGATACTATCAATTCGAAAACAAAAAGTTTATTTCAATGAAATACGGAACCGTTCTGTATTTTATCGAATGGCTGGTAACCCTAAGACTAAATATTGCTGTTACATTGCACAACCTTCAATGTTATGTCATAATTGTGTAAAATTCTGGCAAATTAATTACGGCCTTTGTTAGGAAGAAATGGTCTTCACACAGTTCACAACGACCCAGGCGGTCCAAACTGCTGCATATACCCTGACTGCTTGCACTGAATGCAAGAGAAGTGACGCAATTTCCCTAGTTAATATTGCCTGCTAACATGCAGCTATTTGAACTAAATATGCAGCTTTAAAAATGATTTTAAGGTATTGATGTTCATGGTTAGGTGCATTTGTGCAACAATTGTGCTTTTTTTCTCGAATGTGCTTTTGTTAAATCTACCCCCGTTTGGCTATGTTGAAGTAGGCTGTGATTCGATGGTAAATTTAACAGGCAACGCTTTGATTATATGCAACGCAGGACAAGCTAGTTCACCTAGTAATATCATCAACCACGTGAAGTTATGTGAAGATAGTTTTTTATAAGATAGGTTTAATGCTAGCTTACAACTTACCTTGGCTCCTTGCAGCCACAATGTCCTTTTGATGCTCCACTGGCGTAACAGGTGGTCAGCCTGCCACAGTCTCCTCGTGGATTGCAATGTAATCAGCCATAATCGGCATAAAAAAAGTCTGATTACCGATTGTTATGAAAACTTGAAATCGGCCATAATTAATCAGCCATGCCAATTAATCGGTCGACCGCTAATCTCTTGGTCACAGATACCAAAAAAATAAATAATGGGCCTCCTTATCTCTTTATGGTATTCTTGTTCATTCAAATTGCAATCGATAAAATGCAATTGTTTGTTGTCTGTACCTTATATGCCTGCCCATACCATAACCCAATTGCTGCCATGGGGCACTGTTGTGAGGCCGGTTGGACGTACTGCCAAATTCTCTAGAATGATGGAGGTGGCTTATGGTAGAGAAATTAACATTCATTTCTGGCAACAGCTCTAGTGAGCATTCCTGCAGTCAACATGCCAATTGCACATTCAACTTGAGACATCTGTGGCATTGTGTTGTGAGTGGCCCTTTTATTGTCTTGTTGCCCCCAGCACAAGGTGCACATGTGTAATGATCATGCGGTTTAATTTGATTCTGATATACCACACATGTCAGGTGGATGGATTATCTTGGCAAAGGAGAAATGCTCACTAACAGGAATGGAAACAAATTTGTGCACAAAATGAGAGAATTAAGCTTTTTGTGGGTATGAAAACTTTTTGGGATCTTTTTATTTCAGCTCATGAAACATGGGACCAACACTAAAACATCTTGTTTTATATTTTTGTTCAGTGTAGTTGCTTATATCTTGTGTGCCGGATGATGCCCCTCATCCCTTATTCTGTACTGGGCTTGCAATATCAAGTGTGCCAAGTGTGATCTCAATAAAATTATTCATCGTCTAGTCTTTCTCAAACCCACGCCGGTCCATGGAGGAATGCATGCTGGTCTGGAGTGTATTTGTATTGAATATGATTTAGCTGGCTTTTTTGTGGTCTGTGGCATATTTGAGTCATATAAATACTTGCCTTGGGCCTACTTGCATAATGAACTGAACTAAGCACTTGCCGCACTAGAAAAATAGTGTTGGCATGACTGTGTTTAGCTACACCACACAAGCTAGCTCTGCTGCGCAGCCTGCATTCTTATTTTTGAAAATGTACCTTCGACTAGGCAAGTCAGTTAAGAGCAAATTCTTATTTACAATGACGGCCTACCCCGGCCAACGCTTTGCCAATTGTGCGCCGGCCTATGGGACACCCAATCACGGCCGGATGTGATACAGCCCGGATTCAAACCAGGGACTGTAGTGCCTCTTACAATGAGATACAGTGACTTAGACTGCTGCGTCACTCGGGATCCCAAATAACAGCTGCCTGACAAAACCAGTCTGTGTGATGTGTCAAGATGCTATTGTAAAGAACCTGTAAGGACACAGAAACGCTCATGTTGTTTGTTGACTAGCGTTAACACTGATTTCCCATTAAATAATCACGTTTTATTTGAATGAACATACAGTGCACACCAAAACTGACCAGCCGCACACCAAGCATTCCCAAATACTCTCCAACATGCCTTCCACGTCATAACATACAGCAACTAATTTGCTTAACTTTGTGTGATAGGCTGAGAGACTTTTGAATGTATAAAACATTACATTGCCCCCTCATGCTCGGAAACAAGGCCAAAGGAAGGTTTGAGCCGGTTGTAGTGTACCCAGGCATGATAAGGTCCATTACACTGTACTACTTCATACAGCACCTCTGACAGTTTATTTGACATTTTGAAAGGACCCTTCAATTTCTTTCTCAGTTTGAGTGACAACCCCTTTTCCCTCTGGTAGTCTCTAAGTCACGCATTAATTTTCCTCATACCTCTGGGGTGTCACCTTTAGAATCCAAGTATTGCTTTTGTTTACCTGTGGCTTTTATGTGATTTCTCTTTACAGATTCCCTTACAGTGCTTAAATACCCCTTTACCTTTTGCACATACTGAGAAAAATACTGTTCCCCTTCATTTTGTGTTCCCATAACCACATCAACCAATAAAGTCTTTTCAGCACCGAACAGCACCCTGTATGGTGTGAACCCCGTGGAAGATTGAAGACTACTCCTGTATGACATCACATATGGGAGTATCTCATCCCAATTTCTTTGATTGTCAGCATGTTGATCAGAGTTATCTGTTCACTCTATCCATTAAACCATCTGATTGTGGTTCGTGTTTTATTCATTTGTAAAAGATTGCACATCTCTCTAAAAAGAGTAGATTCAAAATGTCGCCCCTGGTCTCTATGTTTAGAACGAGGAAGGCCTAGCTTCAACACAAATTCCTCTACCTCTACCAGCATATGCCACTGACCACCTAGTAAAATAATCTGACACAACCATAATATGTTTGTTACCTCGTCCCGTCTCTGTAAACAGACCAATTAAGTCTACAGCTATCCTCTCAAAAGGGCAGCCTGGGACAGAACTCGTCATGGTTGTTCTGTGCACTGGACCCTGTATGCAGTGCACACCACACAGTCCTTACACCACTGCTTAATGGCTCTCTGCCAGCCTGGCCAATAAAATCTTGCTCTAATTTTACTGGTGAGTTTTTCAACTCCTAAATGGCCTGCTGTTCTATCATTGTGGATAAAGGTAAGTATATCATGTACGAGCTCATCTGGTACAACCCCTCTCCAGATGGTGCCATCTGTCTCATAGTTTTGACTCTCAAGGCATAACACTCCATTCTTCCCATGTAATGTCCCCCAGACTTGTTTGAAAGGCCTGAACTTTGGCTCCGATTGCAACTCCACAGGGAGCTCCGCTCTACCCTCTCTGCATTTATTAAACTGGGAGTCTCTATCCTGTGCTTCCAACAGGAAAGCTGCATTTTTGGGTACTGCCTGGCTTGTTTGAGCTCCAACTACAGGCTCAATAGTGACATCTTGAGGACGGTTTACGATGGCTCTCAGATTGACAGTGGCCTCCTGTGAGACGGCTGTGTCCACACTGTCTGTGTGTGGAGCCAACTGTCCCTGAGGTTGTTTGAAGTTACTCCGCCACCTCAGTGCGCTGTGATCAGTTCTCAGTAGAAAATTCCTCCCCAGCAAAAAGCACCTTCTTGGTAGTTGAATTCTTCCTCTCTTGACAGTGCCCGACTGGCATATGCTACTTCTCTCTCTCTACCCTCGTGTTTCTGGGAGAGGACTGCCCCTATGCCTGTGTCACATGCGTCGGTATCCATTATGAAATGTTGTCCGGGAAAGCCAGTATGGGGGATGTGATAAGCTTGGCCAATTCACACGATGCGTTCCACTCAAACATTTCGCCCTTATCTGTCAATCTGTACAAAGGCTCCGTCGTAGCTGCAAAACCTGCTATGAACCTCCTGTAGCTTCTTGCCTCTGTCAATTACTTGGGGCTAGGCCATAACCTGACTGTCTCTGTCAATGACTTGGGGCTAGGCCATAACCTGACTGTCTCTGTCAATGACTTGGGGCTAGATCATAACCTGACTGTCTCTGTCAATGACTTGGGGCTAGGCCATAACTGACTGTCTCTGTCAATGACTTGGGGCAAGGCCATAACCTGACTGTCTCTGTCAATGACTTGGGGCTAGGCCATAACCTGACTGTCTCTGTTAATTACTTGGGGCTAGGCCATAACCTGACTGTCTCTGTCAATGACTTGGGGCTAGGCCATAACTGACTGTCTCTGTCAATGACTTGGGGCAAGGCCATAACCTGACTGTCTCTGTCAATGACTTGGGGCTAGGCCATAACCTGACTGTCTCTGTTAATGACTTGGGGCTAGGCCATAACCTGACTGTCTCTGTCAATGACTTGGAGCTAGGCCATGACCTGACTGTCTCTGTCAATGACTTGGGGCTAGGCCATAACCTGACTGTCTCTGTTAATGACTTGGGGCTCTCTCTGTCAATGACTTGGGGCTAGGCCATAACCTGACTGTCTCTGAATGACTTGGGGCTAGGCCATAACCTGACTGTCTCTGTTAATGACTTGGGGCTAGGCCATAAATGACTTGGGGCTGACTAACCTGTCTCTGTTAATGACTTGGGGCTAGGCCATAACCTGACTGTCTCTGTCAATGACTTGGGGCTAGGCCATAACCTGACTGTCTCTGTCAATGACTTGGGGCTAGGCCATAACCTGACTGTCTCTGTTAATGACTTGGGGCTAGGCCATAACCTGACTGTCTCTGTCAATGACTTGGAGCTAGGCCATGACCTGACTGTCTCTGTCAATGACTTGGGGCTAGGCCATAACCTGAATGACTTGTCTCTGTCTCTGTCAATGACTTGGGGCTAGGCCATAACCTGACTGTCTCTGTTAATGACTTGGGGCTAGGCCATAACCTGACTGTCTCTGTTAATGACTTGGGGCTAGGCCATAACCTGACTGTCTCTGTTAATGACTTGGGGCTAGGCCATAACCTGACTGTCTCTGTTAATGACTTGGGGCTAGGCCATAACCTGACTGTCTCTGTTAATGACTTGGGGCTAGGCCATAACATGACTGTCTATGTCAATGACTTGGGGCTAGGCCATAACCTGACTGTCTCTGTCAATGACTTGGAGCTAGGCCATGACCTGACTGTCTCTGTCAATGACTTGGGGCTAGGCCATAACCTGACTGTCTCTGTCAATGACTTGGAGCTAGGCCATAACCTGACTGTCTCTGTCAATGACTTGGAGCTAGGCCATAACCTGACTGTCTCTGTCAATGACTTGGAGCTAGGCCATAACCTGACTGTCTCTGTCAATGACTTGGGGCTAGGCCATAACTGACTGTCTCTGTCAATGACTTGGGGCTAGGTCATAACTGACTGTCTCTGTCAATGACTTGGGGCTAGGCCATAACTGACTGTCTCTGTCAATGACTTGGGGCTAGGCCATAACTGACTGTCTCTGTCAATGACTTGGGGCTAGGCCATAACCTGACTGTCTCTGTCAATTACTTGGGGCTAGGCTATAACCTGACTGTCTCTGTCAATGACTCAAATCAAATCAAATTGTATTTGTCACATACACATGGTTAGCAGATGTTAATGTGAGTGTAGTGAAATGCTTGTGCTTCTAGTTCCGACAATGCAGTGATAACCAACAAGTAATCTAACTAACAATTCCAAAACTACTGTCTTATACACAGTGTAAGGGGATAAGGAATATGTACATAAGGATATATGAATGAGTGATGGTACAGAGCAGCATACAGTAGATGGTATCGAGTACAGTATATACATATGAGATGAGTGTGTAGACAAAGTAAACAAAGTGGCATAGTTAAAGTGGCTAGTGATACATGTATTACATAAGGATGCAGTCGATGATGTAGAGTACAGTATATACATATGCATATGAGATGAATAATGTAGGGTAAGTAACATTATATAAGGTAGCATTGTTTAAAGTGGCTAGTGATATATTTACATCATTTCCCATCAATTCCCATTATTAAAGTGGCTGGAGTTGGGTCAGTGTCAATGACAGTGTGTTGGCAGCAGCCACTCAATGTTAGTGGTGGCTGTTTAACAGTCTGATGGCCTTGAGATAGAAGCTGTTTTTCAGTCTCGGTCCCAGCTTTGATGCACCTGTACTGACCTCGCCTTCTGGATGATAGCGGGGTGAACAGACAGTGGTTCGGGTGGTTGATGTCCTTGATGATCTTTATGGCCTTCCTGTAACATCGGGTGGTGTAGGAGTCCTGGAGGGCAGGTAGTTTGCCCCCGTTGATGCGTTGTGCAGTCCTCACTACCCTCTGGAGAGCCTTACGGTTGAGGGCGGAGCAGTTGCCGTACCAGGCGGTGATACAGCCCGCCAGGATGCTCTCGATTGTGCATCTGTAGAAGTTTGTGAGTGCTTTTGGTGACAAGCCGAATTTCTTCAGCCTCCTGAGGTTGAAGAGGCACTGCTGCGCCTTCTTCACGACGCTGTCAGTGTGAGTGGACCAATTCAGTTTGTCTGTGATGTGTATGCCGAGGAACTTAAAACTAGCTACCCTCTCCACTACTGTTCCATCGATGTGGATAGGGGGGTGTTCCCTCTGCTGTTTCCTGAAGTCCACAATCATCTCCTTAGTTTTGTTGACGTTGAGTGTGAGGTTTTTTCCTGACACCACACTCCGAGGGCCCTCACCTCCTCCCTGTAGGCCGTCTCGTCGTTGTTGGTAATCAAGCCTACCACTGTTGTGTCGTCCGCAAACTTGATCATTGAGTTGGAGGCGTGCGTGGCCACGCAGTCGTGGGTGAACAGGGAGTACAGGAGAGGGCTCAGAACGCATCCTTGTGGGGCCCCCGTGTTGAGGATCAGCGGGGAGGAGATGTTGTTGCCTACCCTCACCACCTGAGGGCGGCCCGTCAGGAAGTCCAGTACCCAGTTGCACAGGGCGGGGTCGAGACCCAGGGTCTCGAGCTTGATGACGAGCTTGGAGGGTACTATGGTGTTGAATGCCGAGCTGTAGTCGATGAACAGCATTCTCACATAGGTATTCCTCTTGTCCAGGTGGGTTAGGGCAGTGTGCAGTGTGGTTGAGATTGCATCGTCTGTGGACCTATTTGGGCGGTAAGCAGATTGGAGTGGGTCTAGGGTGTCAGGTAGGGTGGAGGTGATATGGTCCTTGACTAGTCTCTCAAAGCACTTCATGATGACGGAAGTGAGTGCTACGGGGCGGTAGTCATTTAGCTCAGTTACCTTAGCTTTCTTGGGAACAGGAACAATGGTGGCCCTCTTGAAGCATGTGGGAACAGCAGACTGGTATAGGGATTGATTGAATATGTCCGTAAAAACACCAGCCAGCTGGTCTGCGCATGCTCTGAGGGCGCGGCTGGGGATGCCGTCTGGGCCTGCAGCCTTGCGAGGGTTAACACGTTTAAATGTCTTAAACACCTCGGCTGCAGTGAAGGAGAGACCGCATGTTTTCGTTGCAGGCCGTGTCAGTGGCACTGTATTGTCCTCAAAGCGGGCAAAAAAGTTATTTAGTCTGCCTGGGAGCAAGACATCCTGGTCCGTGACTGGGCTGGGTTTCTTCTTGTAGTCCGTGATTGACTGTAGACCCTGCCACATGCCTCTTGTGTCTGAGCCATTGAATTGAGATTCCACTTTGTCTCTGTACTGACGCTTAGCTTGTTTAATAGCCTTGCGGAGAGAATAGCTGCATTGTTTATATTCGGACATGTTACCAGACACCTTGCCCTGATTAAAAGCAGTGGTTCGCGCTTTCAGTTTCACGTGAATGCTGCCATCAATCCACGGTTTCTGGTTTGGGAATGTTTTAATCGTTGCTATGGGAACGACATCTTCGACGCACGTTCTAATGAACTCGCACACCGAATCAGCGTATTCGTCAATATTCCATCTGACGCAATACGAAACATGTCCCAGTCCACGTGATGGAAGCAGTCTTGGAGTGTAGAGTCAGCTTGGTCTGACCAGCGTTGGACAGACCTCAGCGTGGGAGCCTCTTGTTTTAGCTTCTGCCTGTAGGCAGGGATCAGCAAAATGGAGTCGTGGTCAGCTTTCCCAAAAGGGGGGCGGGGCAGGGCCTTATATGCGTCGCGGAAGTTAGAGTAACAATGATCCAAGGTTTTAACCACCCCTGGTTGCGCAATCGATATGCTGATAAAATTTAGGGAGTCTTGTTTTCAGATTCGCTTTGTTAAAATCCCCAGCTACAATGAATGCAGCCTCCGGATAAATGGTTTCCAATTTGCAAAGAGTTAAATAAAGTTCGTTCAGAGCCATCGATGTGTCTGCTTGGGGGGGGGATATATACGGCTGTGATTATAATCGAAGAGAATTCTCTTGGAAGATAATGCGTTGTGAGGAATTCTAAATCAGGTGAATAGAAGGATTTGAGTTCCTGTATGTTTCCTTCATCACACCATGTCCCGTTAGTCATGAGGCATACGCCCCCGCCCCTCTTCTTACCAGAGAGATGTATGTTTCTGTCGGCGCGATGCGTGGAGAAACCCGTTGGCTGCACCGCCCTGGATAGCGTCTTCCCAGTAAGCCATGTTTCCGTGAAGCAGAGAACGTTGCAGTCTCTGATGTCCCTCTGGAATGCCACCCTTGCTCGGATTTCGTCAACCTTGTTGTCGAGAGACTGGACATTGGCAAGAAGAATGCTGGGAAGTGGTGCGCGATGTGCCCTTTTTCGGAGTCTGACCAGAACACCGTCTCGTTTCCCTCTTTTTCGGAGTCGTTTCCTTGGGTCGCTGCCTGCAATCCATTCCGTTGTCCTGTTTGTAAGGCAGAACACAGGATCCGCGTCGCGGAAAACATATTCTTGGTCGTACTGATGGTGAGTTGACGCTGATCTTATATTCAGTAGTTCTTCTCGACTGTATGTAATGAAACCTAAGATGACCTGGGGTACTAATGTAAGAAATAACACGTAAAAAAAAACAAAAAACTGCATAGTTTCCTAAGAACGCGAAGCGAGGCGGCCATCTCAGTCGGCACCGGAAGTTAAGGGGCTAGGCCATGACCTGACTGTCTCTGTCAATGACTTGGGGCTAGGCCATGACCTGACTGTCTCTGTCAATGACTTTGGGCTAGGCCATAACCTGACTGTCTCTGTTAATGACTTGGGGCTAGGCCATAACCTGACTGTCTCTGTTAATGACTTGGGGCTCGGCCATAACCTGACTGTCTCTCCAAAAGGGAAGCAAATCAAGTACAGCCCCATATTTTACCAGGAAGTCTGTCCCTATCAGTGCACACTGGTCTGATTCGTTAGCGACCACAAAATCCCAGGTCAGATTCAAACTGTCCATGTTCATGACTGTTGACCAGCTCCCCTGGACTGTGAGAAACTGTCCATTTGCTACTTTAACCGCGCTGTGGTATGGTTGCAGTGTACCACTCTTACCTCCAGTAGCATTTCTCCATACCTGTTTGTGTACCATGGAAACCTGAGCCCACCATGACCTCACACTCAATGGTCAGCAATTTGCACTCCAAGTAAACCCCACTCCCCACAACACTTGAAGTCATCCCCGCTATGGGCTGGTCAGCTGTGCATGTAGTTGAAACCGATGCTGCACTGTCCTTTTCCATGTAAGGACAGTTATTTTTTTCCATGAGCAATGTGCAACAACAGTGCCAGCAGGCCCTGCTATTGGTCGATGTAGGTCGTCCTCTGTTGTTCCCGAGGAACCTAGATCTCCCTCTCCCTTGGTCCGGTCTGTATCCTTCCGCGGCGTCAACCGTTGCTACTGTAGAAGATCCTGTCTCCCTCTTTGTGGCTGCCAGATACTGCACCTCGGTCCGCAACTGTGCAACGCTCTCACACAATGACTCGAACATCTCTTTTGGAACTCTGAAATTGTCTCCAACTGGAGGCAGAGTAACCTTGCTTGTCCCTCATATGCCTTGCTTGTCCCTCACTCACCAAAAGGTTGCTGGATCGAATCCCAGAGCTGACAAGTTGTAAATCTGTTGTTCTGAGCAAGGCAGTTAACCCACTGTTACCCGGGCACTGAAGACGTGGATGTCGATTAAGGCAGCCCCCTGTACCTCTGATTCAGAGGGTTTGGGTTAAATGCGGAAGACACATTTCAGTTGAATGCATTCAGTTGTACAACTGACTAGATATCCCCTTTCCCTTAATAATCTGGATAAGCCTTTGAAGCTTTGCCCATGCACGATTTCTGTCAGCATGTTCCGGTGGCTCAAAATGCCTCTGCAAAGCCACTTTCACGCTGTTTCAATCCTTCTTTGAATCTTGAGGTAAAGTACAACAAAATCTCCAAGCATTTCCCCTCAGCAACAGACTGAGAAAATTCAAACGATCTACCGCGGGCCATCCATTCACTTGCGCTGCTAACTCAAATTGTTCAATCCAAACAATCCATTCGCCTTCTTTCCCCTCGAAAGATTCTGGCATGAACACTGGACGGTCAATCTGCCTGTCCATGGCACCTGGGTGATCCACCACCAGCTGTCGGTCAGTTGGTGGTTGTTAATTGATGTTCCCGGGTTGTTCGACTTCTCCCTCCATTTTCCCACGCAGCTAACCAGCTAAAGTTAGCCAAGCTTACGAGTTGATGTTAGCTAGTTGACGTGCTGATCCCACCGCTGTCACCAATTTGTAACGAATCTGTAAGGCCAACAAAACTCGCATGTTGTTTGTTGACTAGCGTAAACAGTCTAGGACACTGATTTCCCATGGAATAATGAAATTGTATTTTATTTGAATGAATAGACAGTTCACACCAAGCCTTCCCAAAAACTCTCCCTCAATATGCCTTCCGCATCCTAACATAGAGCAACTAAATTGCATAATGTGTGTGATAGGCTGAGAGACTTTTGACTGTATAAAACATTACACTATGAATCCATCCAATTCTAAAATGCACAGACATTTAGAAACAAAGCATCCACATTTCAAGGACATACCAGAGATGACCGACCAAACAAAAATGCTGCACAATAATTTCACAGATGACAGTTTACTGAAAGATTCATACTCTCATTTTTTGTTTAAGTTGGTCATGCCCTCAGGCGTGGATGCTTGCCAAAAGGTTTTAGGCCCAACTACTCCTACAAAGATCAGTGAAATCCCACTTTCCAATGACAGTGTCATATGTAGAATCCAGGATTTGGCAGATGATATTGAATCACATGCAGGTTTTTGGCAGAGCCTGCACAACAAATGTTTTTTTTGTAATCCAATTAGATGAGCCGACTGACATTTCAAATGCCTACTTCTTGTATATAATCGCTACATATATGAAGAATTTTGAGTTGAGTTGCCTCAACTGCAGATGAAATATTCCGTATTCTGAACGAGTGCATAATGGAACATGGATTACGATGGGACCGTTGTATCGGGGTCTGTAGGCCTACCGATGAGACTGCTGCTCAACCAGGTTCCCTCTAATTATTTTCAGCACTGAGCAAATTTCAGATCTGCTGAGTGCAAACTTGAAAGTTGTAGAAATTCAGTGCAACTTCCAGCGTGCATTTACTGTGAACACGGAGGCTATACCTGCTTTAAATTAGTTTTAACAGTGGCCATGTAGGTTACTGTGGCTATTTTATCATAATGTAGGCCTACCAGAGTAGCCGATCATCATAAACAATGGAGAACATGCATCCCATAACATTTTAACATGGTTCTTCTTTATTTATACTATTTTCTACATTATAGAATAATACTGAAGACATCAAAACTATGACATAACACATATTGAATCATGTAGTAACCAAAAAAAGGTTAAACAATATATTTTATATTTGAGATTCTTCAAAGTAGCATTGACAGCTTTGCACACTCTTGGTATTCTCTCAACCAGCTTCACCTGCAATGCTTTTCCAACAGTCTTTTTAGAGTTACCACATTGTTGGCTGCTTTTTCCTTCACTCTGCCCAAACAATCTGACTCAGCCCAAACAATCTCAATTTGGTTGAGGTCAGGGGATTGTGGAGACCAGGTCATCTGATGCAGCACTCCATCACTCTCCTTCTTGATCAAATAGCCCTTACACAACCTGGAGGTGTGTTGGGTCATTGTCCTTTTGAAAAACAAATTATAGTCCCACCAAGTGCAAACCAGATGGGATGGCATATCACTGCAGAATGCTGTAGTAGCCATGCTGGTTAAGTGTGCCTTGAACTCTAAATAAATCACAGACAGTGTAACCAACAAAGCACCCCCACACCATAACACCACCACCTCCATGCTTTACAGTGGGAAATATACACACGGAGATCATCCGTTCACCCACACCGCGTCTCACTAAGACACGGCAAATGGAACCAAAAATCTCCAATTTGGACTCCAGACCAAAGGACACATTTCCACTGGTCTAATGTCCATTGCTCGTGTTTCTTGGCCCAAGCAAGTCTCTTCATCTTATTGGTGTCCTTTTAGCAATGGTTTCTTTGCAGCAATTTGACCCTGAAGGCCTGATTTGCAGTCTTCTCTGAACAGTTGATATTGGTTATGTGTCTTACTTGAACTCTGTGAAGCATTTATTTGGGCTGCAATTTCTGAGGCTGATAACTCCTCTGCAGCAGAGGTAAGTCTGGATCTTCTGTTCCTGTGGCGGTCCTCATGAGAGCCAGTTTCATCATAGCGCTTGATGGTTTTTGCAACTGCACTCAAATAAACTTTCAAAGCTCTTGAAATGTTCTGTATTGACTGACCCATCACGTGTTAAAGTAATGATGGACTGTTGTTTCTCTTTCCTTATTTGAGCTGTTCTTGCCATAATATGGACTTGGTATTTTACCAAATAGGGCTATAACTGTATACACCCCTACCTTGTCACAACACAACTGATTGGCTCAAATGCATTAAGAAGGAAATACATTTAATCCACGATCACGTGGACTGGGATATGTTCCGCATTGCGTCAAAACAACAACATTGACTAATATTCGTGGAGCGAGTTCATTCGTTGATTCGTGGAGCGAGTTCATAAGCAAGTGCATTGGTGATGTCGTACCCACAGCAACTTTTAAAACATTCTGATAGAGGAATTTCTAAATTCCTTATTGTTTTACAGCCAAAACCAAATTCGCACTCGTTTCTAATTCATTAATGAGGTGTAAGTTCATTAATTATGTATGAAGTAGATCGAGACCAGTCTTAAAAGTCAGGTAAGAGCGTTTAATTCCAGAGAGTACTAAATGCTTACACACATTTCCACAGGTTATAAACTGAAAATGACGTCAGCGTTTTCCAAACGTTCCATTACACAAGCAGAGGGCCCTCGCGTTATCAGCACAAAGTCAAGGCCAGTCAGCATAAATCAACATTCTCGACAATCTGGAGATGGCCCGTTCCCACCACCTGGAGATTTGTACAACTGAATGAACTAAGGAACAGACCTTCATTGTTACTAAACTCCTGACTACATTATATACAATTGGGAAAGGGAGCAAGAGATAAAATTCACATGTACAGTACATTATAACATTTGGACTAGTCAGTTCTGATTGGAATGTATACATAATTAGTCATTTCAACCATAATTTCCTCTATCACATTCCTAAACCAGAAACCGTTGATTGCGCGAAACTGAAAGCGGAACCACTGCTTTTAACCAGAGCAAGGTGACCGGAAACATGACCGAACTCAAACAGTGTAGCTATTCCCTCCGCAAGGCAATCAAACAAGCTAAGCGTCAGTATAGAGACAAAGTAGAGACGCAATTCCACGGATCAGACATGAGAGGTGTGGCAGGGTCTACAGTCAATCACGGACTACAAAAAGAAAACCAGCCCCGTCGTGGACCAGGATGTCTTGCTCCCAGACAGACTAAACAACTTCTTTGCTCGCTTTTAGGACAATACAGTGCCACTGACACGGCCCTCTATCAAAACCTGAAGGACTCTCCTTCACTGCAGCTGACGTGAGTAAAACATTTAAACGTGTTAACCCTCACAAGGCGGCAGACCCAGACGGCATCCCCAGCCGCGTCCTCAGAGCATGCGCAGACCAGCTGGCTGGTGTGTTTACGGACATATTCAATCAATCCTTATCCCAGTCTGCTGTTACCACATGCTTCAAGTGGGCCACCATTGTTCCTGTTCCCAAGAAAGCTAAGGAAACTGAGCTAAACGACTATCGCCCCGTAGCACTCACTTCCGTCATCTTGAAGTGCTTTGAGAGACTAGTCAAGGACCATATCACCTCCACCCTACCTGACACCCTAGACCCACTCCAATTTGCTTACCGCCCAAATAGGTCCACAGACGATGCAACCACACTACACACGGCCCTAACCCATCTGGACAAGAGGAATACCTATGTGAGAATGCTGTTCATCGACTACAGCTCAGCATTTAACACCATAGTACCCTCCAAACTCGTCATCAACCTCGAGACCCTGGGTCTCGACCACGCCCTGTGCAACTGGGTACTGGACTATCGGACGGGCCGCACCCAGGTGGTGAGGGTAGGTAACAACATCTCCACCTCGCTGATCCTCAACACTGGGGCCCCACAAGGGTGCGTTCTGAGCCATCTCCTGTACTCCCTGTTCACCCACGACTGCGTGGCCATGCACGCCTTCAACTCAATCATCAAGTTTGCAGACGACACTACAGTGGTAGGCTTGATCACCAACAATGACGAGACGGCCTACAGGGAGGTGGTGAGGGCCCTCGGAGTGTGGTGTCAGGACAATAACCTCACACTCAATGTCAACAAAACAAAGGAGATGATTGTGGACTTCAGGAAAGAGCAGAGGGAGCACCCCCCTATCCACATCGACGGGACAGTAGTGGAGAGGGTAGAAAAATGTAAGTTCCTCGGCGTACACATCATGGACAAACTGAATTGGTCCACCCACACAGACAGCGTGGTGAAGAAGGTGCAGCAGCGCCTCTTCAACCTCAGGAGGCTGAAGAAATGTGGCTTGTCACCAAAAGCACTCACAAACATTTACAGATGCACAATCGAGAGCATCCTGTCGGGCTGTATCACTGCCTGGTACGGCAGCTGCTCCGCCCACAACCATAAGGCTCTCCAGAGGGTAGTGAGGTCTGAACAATGCATCACTGGGGGCAAACTACATGCCCTCCAGGACACCTACACCACCTGATGTCACAGGAAGGCCATAAAGATCATCAAGGAAAACAACCACCCGAGCCCACTGCCTGTTCACCCCGCTATCATCCAGAAGGCGAGGTCAGTACAGGTGCATCAAAGCAGGGACCGAGAGACTGAAAAACAGCTTCTATCTCACGGCCATCAGACTGTTAAACAGCCACCACTTACATTGAGTGGCTGCTGCCATATATTTAAAAGAAGTGCATCACTCGCCACTTTAAACAATTACACTTAAATATAATGTTTACATACCCTACATTACTCATCTCATATGTATATACTGTACTCTATACCACCTACTGCATCTTGATATCTTTATGTAATACATGTATCCCTAGCCACTTTAAACAATGCCACTTAATATAATGTATACATACCCTACATTACTCATCTCATATGTATATACTGTACTCGATCCCATCTACTGCATCTTGCCTATGCCGTTTTGTACCATCACTCATTCATATATCTTTATGTACATATTCTTCATCCCTTTACACTTGTGTGTATAAGGTAGCTGTTGTGAAATTGTTAGGTTAGATTACTTGTTGGTTATTACTGCATTGTCAGAACTAGAAGCACAAGCATTTCACTACACTCGCATTAACATCTGCTAACCATGTGTATGTGACACATCAAATTAGATTTGAAATTCCACAAATTGACTTTAAGAAGGCGCACCTGTGAATTGAAATTAATTCCAGGTGACTACCCCATGAAGCTGGTTGAGAGAATGCCAAGAGTGTGCAAAGCTGTCATCAAGACAAAGGGGTGGGTATTTGAAGAATCTCAAGTATAAAATATATTTAGATTTGTTTAACACTTTTTTGGTTACTACATGATCCCATATGTGTTATTTCATCGTTTTGATGTCATCATTATTATTCTACAATGTAGAAAATAGTAAAAAATAAAATGAAAAACCATGAATGAGTAGGTGTTCTAAAACTTTTGACTGGTAGTGTATAAACAGGGGTACCGGTGCCGAGTCGATGTGCTCTGTTGTGGTATTAAAAACATATTCTGCTTGTCTCCAGTCATCTAAAATGACAGACATGCATGAAATGTGTTTACAACACACTTTTTTCTCCTACTGCAAATAAGATGATAGATTAATGCAGTACTTTTATTATAATGGATATATTTTCATCCTTGTCCAAGGTGGTCTGTGAATCCGCCACCGTCTGTCTACTTTGCCATGTAATGCTTACAAAACAAATAACAGTGTCTAATATTGCTCTGTCTAATGCTCTGGTCTGTCCTAGGAGTGAGGGTAAATGGTAGGCATGTTTTCTACGATCCAATTTGTTTTAAATATTATTTTGGGTGGAGGGGATGGTGAATTTGTTTTTTTCAAGCTTTCAGGGTGTGTCAGGTTAAAATACATTTTACTGAAGTAAGGGCCATTCATTTTCATTTCAGAGAGATACGATTTTCTGCAGGTATCCCTCGTTATAAATAATGTACAAGCCCCTACAGTGCATTCTGATACTATTCAGACCCCTTGACTTTTTTCACATTTTGTTACATTACAGCCTTATTCTAAAATGTATTAAATAAATAAAAATCCTCATCAATCTACACACAATACCCCATAATGACAAAGCGAAAACAGGTTAGACATGTTTGCAAATGTATAAAAAATGATACCATATAAGTAATATAAGTATTCAGACCCTTTGCTATGAGACTCGAAATTGAGCGCAGGTGCATTCTGTTTACATTGATCATAATTGAGATGTTTCTACAATTTGATTGGATTCCACCTGTGGTAAATTCAATTGATTGGACATGATTTGGAAAGGCACACACCTGTCTATATAAGGTCCCACAGTTGACATTGCATGTCAGAGCAAAAACCAAGCCATGAGGTCGAAGGAATTGTCTGTATAGCTCCAAAACAGGATTGTGTTGAGGCACAGATCTGGGGAAGGGGACAAAACTATTTCTGCAGCATTGAAGGTCCCCAAGAACACAGTGACCTCCATCATTCTTAAATAGAAGAAGTTTGGAACCACCAAGACTCTTCATAGAGCAGGCCGCACGGTCAAACTGAGCAATCTTGAGAGAAGGGACTTGGTCAGGGAGGTGACCAAGAACCCGATGGTCACTCTGACACAGCTCCAGAGTTCCTCTGTGGAGATGGGAGAACTTTCCAGAAGGACAACCATCTCTGCAGCACTGACAGCCCGCTTGAAGTTTGCCAAAAGGCACCGAAAGGACTCTCAGAGCCAGAATGGGTAGAAGGTCACCTTCCAACAGGACAACGACCCTAAGCACATAGCCAAGATGACCAGGAGTGGCTTCGGGACAAGTCTCTGAATGTCCTTGAGTGGCCCAGCCAGAGCCCGGACTTGAACCTGAGTGAACATCTCTGGAGAAACTTGAAAATAGCTGTGCAACGACCCTCCCCATCCAACTTAACATAGCTTGAGAGGATCTGCAGAGAAGAATGGGAGAAACTACCCAAATACAGGTGTGCCAAGCTTGTAGTGTCATACCAATCAAGACTCGAGGCTGTAATCACTGCCAAAGGTGCTTCAACAAAGTACTGAATAAAGGGTCTGAATTTTTTATTTGTAATAAATGTGCACACATTTCTAAAAAACTTTTTTTGCTTTGTCATTATGGGGTAATGTGTTGATTGATGAGGAGGAAAAAATAATTTAATCCATGTTAGAATAAGGCTGTAACGTAATAAATGTGGAAAAATTCAAGGGGTCTGAATACTTCCGAATGCACGGTAAATTACTTAAATGTAAATGTAATAACTGTGATCGCTGAAATAATATTTTGTCAATTTATAGATTTGTTTAGTAATAGCCTTTTATGGAATTTAGCATACCGGAACATATGTACTAATAAAGCAGTTAAAACGACTTTATGACAAAATATTTTGTAGCCAGCCATGCCCTCTAGAATAACATTTTTAAAGTGACGTATGAGAGGCAGAGGCACCGTGCAGAACTAAGGACGCCGCGGGAGGACAATCTTTTCTCCCTGTTCTGCTTTTCTCGTAAAAAAAAGGAGAGGGGCTGTAGCTATGGAGGGGGTAACTGTAGGGCAGGTATTTGACGCCGAATGCATCCTCAACAAACGCCCAAGAAAGGTATGAAATAACGTATTTTATCATAATATGGAAACATTAGACCCTTTACAATTGTTTAACTCTTTCCCACTCTTATCATTTGCAGGGGAAGTTTGAGTATTTGGTGAAGTGGAGAGGGTGGTCGTCCAAGTGAGTAGCTATTTAGCAAGAAGCTGGCTGAGCTAAACAATGACAATGTAGCCCATGATCCCCCTGCGACCCCGTATTTATCTCATAGCTACGCTATATTTACATTCATATGATACTATTCCCGTCGCATGTGGTTTGGATAGACTGCAGGATGCATGGAAGAAAAATGATGGTGTTAGCCGTTTCGGAGTCTTGTTTTGTTTTCTTAAGCCCGAGCAGCTGATGATACGATGCCAAACCGGTATCTAGTAACGTGAGCAGGCATCCTCCTACTACCGTAGCGAACTCGAGCACCGGAATATGTGACGCCCACTATTTTCATGCACCGTGCTTGCGTCGTGATCGTTTACCAATAATATGGCTGAATGTAAATAGTTGAGCAAAGGCTCAAGTTTTAGCCATGTACATTTAGGCTAGCCCTGAACAGCTACCCTCTCAAGATTTTCATTGTTCAGACAATGTTCTTAATATTTATTTAGATACAACGTCAATTAGGCCTATGTTTGTTTTTGATAGTAGCATCCTATGTGTGACATTGCATCTGATAAAGGAGATGGCAGACTAGAAACAAATGGGCAGAGATTTATGGGTGTGACATTTATAATTGCAATGTCTCTCTAGCTAATGTTCTGTAATAAACGGTTTTCTAATATGGGGTTTTCTTTACAGGCATAACAGTTGGGAGCCCGAAGAGAATATTCTGGACCCCAGATTGATGGCTGCCTTCCACAAGAGGTGTGTTATTAATATCATACTGGTTGATGTTTGACCAGAACATATTCATTCGTACTTATTGTAGAGCACTGTCCATGGTGTATTAGAGTTGCCCAGATCAAATGCATCCTTTGTTTCCTTCCTCCCATCCTTGAAGCTATCATTTATATCTGACATAGCCAAATTGGTGAAATAATTGAAATACAACCCTTGCTTCTGGTTATTTAGTTATTATATTAGTAGTGACTCCAAGTAAGGAAGGATGTATTTTTAAAGTAGCGGAACATTGGCAGTAACTGTTTCTGATGCCATGTGTGTGTACTTTCTACAGAGAACAAGAGAGGGAGCTACTGTTCGGTAAGAGAGGGAAGAGGCCAAGGGGGCGCCCACGGAAAATTCTGGTAATCAACACACTGTTGCTGCTATTCAATCGTATAAGATGTAGTCGTGACAACAAATGCAGTAAATTGACTTACTTTTGTCATCTTGATTATAATCTCTTCCCAATGATTGCTTTCATTACATTTCCAAACAACAATAGTAACATGAATCCATTTGTTTGTTTGGATGATGAAGATACAATCTGACGTCACATAATGCATGGTTACATTACAAACCATTCTGCCTAATTTCTTTAGGAACCAGAGCCAACTGAAACCAAATCCGACCGGTCCTCCTCAGCCTCTACATCCGGCCTGTCCTCCTCTCCCTCCGCCTCTTCCTCAGAAGATGAAGACCACGGGAAGAAGGCCAAACCAGGTCCTCGGCGCCTCAACCTCCACCCTGTCCTCCAGACGAGGCCCCATATCGTGGTGGCCAATCAGGAGCCCGTCCGGAAAAAGCGCGGGAGGAAACCGCTGCTCCCCGAGCTGAGGGCTTTGAGACAGGCAAATACCCGGCTGCCCCTGCCCCCCCCCCTCCTCTTTCTCGCCACCACCAGGTCCTCAGGCCCCCCCGTGAGCCCCCCAAAGAGGAACCCCGAGGGGGGGTGAAGAAGCCTCTACAGCCGGCCAGTTTCACCTACACCAGCCTGAGCGCCAGCCGGGGGCTCCAGAGATGAGACGGCACCCCAGCGGGCTGCTGGAGGGACTTTCTTCCAGGCAGGGGCCTCCAAACCTGGGCTGCTGAACTCCATATGGTCGGGTCGCTCCATGTCGACCATCACCCCCTCCTCTCCATCCTCCTCTTCTTCTCTCAGTAGACCTCCCCCACCTCACAGTAAGGGATTGTCAGATCTGAAGCGTTCCCTCTCTGTCTCCGACGCCGGCAACAGCAGTGGCCGAGCAGAAGGGCTTAAGGTGGCGTCCTCTGTAAAACCAGGGGTGTCTACATCAACGTCACTTGGTCTCCACAGCTCCAAGACCTCCAGTGGGTTCGGTGGCTCTCCGGCGGCTTGTAGCCCAGCTCAACGCTCCCCAGCCGGGCAGAGGAGGCAGCAGGAGGGCCCTGGAAGTCAGGCAGTGGTGATGGTTCAGCAGCAGGGAGCCAAGCCCTCCTCCTCTCCACCTCCCTCAGCTAGAGATCGCATCAGTCAGGCCCTCAGCCTCCGAGCTCTCAACCTGCAGAGCGTCAACAAACGGGCGCCCGGCAATGGTCTCCAGGGATACGGAACCTCTGGCATCACTGGAGTTGCAGTTTCAAGGTCGAGCCTGAGAAGCGGTGCCAGCCAGGCAGGAAAAGGAGCAGGAGGAATCATTAAAGAGATGCACACATCGTCTGAGCTAGACCAGAGCCTGGCGTCCGGAGGGTTAGGGGCAGGGATGCTGCGCTCTGGAAGCATTCCACAAGCCAGAGAGGAGAGGGGGGAGAGAGGGAAGACCACAGGTGCAGAGACTGAGAGAGAGATGGACAGCAAGGGGCCAAGGTGTGTAGGGAGCGGCAATGGAAGACTGGAGAGAGGGGGGAGTGTACAGGGAGGTGTGTCGGCCGGGGGAGGTGGATCAAGCGTGGCGAGAGAGGAGGACAGGAGGTCAGAACAGAGCCTTAAAGAGCGGAACTCCCGGAGCATCGAGAACTCTCGGACCCTTAACGAGCTCAGCACAGGTGACTCAGATGACACCAGCAGCAGCGAATCAGAAGAGCCCGACTCCTCCCCTTATCCCAACAACAACGGGCCCCGCCTGGTCTCTATGGAGACAGAAATTGAGACGGACTGGCGGCCGGCACTTAGCCTTCTAGAACACGTGTTTGTCACGGACGTCACCGCCAACTTTGTCACAGTAACAGTGAAGGAGTCTCCAACCAGTGTGGGGTTCTTCAACGTCCGCAATCCCTAAAGCCTGTCCATGTACACTACTGTTCAAAAGTTTGGGGTCACTTAGAAATGTCCTTGTTTTTGAAAGAAAAGCAACTTTTTTGTACATTAAAATAACATCAAATTGATCAGAAATACTGTGTAGACATTGTTAATGTTGTAAGTGACTATTGTATCTGGAAACGGCAGATTTTTTTAATGGAATATCTACGTATGTGTATCAGCAACCATCACTCCTGTGTTCCAATGGCACCTTATGTTAGCTAATCCAAGTTTATCATTTGAAAAGGCTAATTGATCACCTGAAAACCCTTTTGCAATTATGTTAGCACAGCTGAAAACTGTTGTCCTGAAAACTGAAGATCTTCTACAAAGCTGTGTACTACCCCCTTCACAGAACAGCGCAAATTGGCTCTAACCAGAATAGAAAGAAGAGTGGGAGGCCCCGGTGCACAATGTGAGCAAGAGGACAAGTGCATTAGAGTGTCCAGTTTGAGAAACAGAAGCCTCACAAGTCCTCAACTGGCAGCTTCATTAAATAGTACCCGCAAAACACCAGTCTCAACATCAACAGTGAAGAGGTGACTCCGGGATGCTGGCCTTCTAGGCAGAGAAAAAGCCATATCTCTGTCCGTGTTCTTTTTCCCATCTTAATCTTTTATTTTTATTGGCCAGTCTGAGATATGGCTTTTCTTTGCAACTCTGCCTAGAAGGCCAACATCCCGGGATCACCTCTTCACTGTTGACGTTGAGACAGGTGTTTTACGGGTACTATTTAAGGAAGCTGCCAGTTGAGGACTTGTTTCTCAAACTAGACACTCTAATGTACTTGTCCTCTTGCTCAGTTGTGCACCGGAGCCTCCCACCCTCTTTCTATACTGGTTAGTCAGTTTGCGCTGTTCTGTGAAGGGAGTAGTACACAGCGTTGTACGTTAACCAAAAACTCTTTGTTTCTGGCGATGTTGAGTCTGTAATCAAACCCACAAATGCTGATGCTCCAGATACTCAACTAGTCTAAAGGCCAGTTTTATTGCTTTTTAATCAGCACAACCGTTTTCAGCTGTGCTAACATAATTGCAAAAGGGTTTTCTAATGATCAATTAGCCTTTTAAAATGATAAACTTGGATTAGCTAACACAACGTGCCATTGGAACACAGGAGTGATTGTTGCTGATAATGGGTCTCTGTACACCTATGTAGATATTCCATAAAACAATCAGCCGTTTCCAGCTACAACAGTCATTTACAACATTAACGATGTCTACACTGTATTTCTGATAATAGGCCTCTGTACACCTATGTAGATATTCCATAAAACAATCAGCCGTTTCCAGCTACAACAGTCATTTACAACATTAACAATGTCTACACTGTATTTCTGATCAATTTGAGTGTTATTTTAATAGACAAAAAAGTTGCTTTTCTTTCAAAAACAAGGACATTTCTAAGGGACCCCAAACTTTTGAACAGTAGTATACATGTACAGGATGCCCCTAGACACTGGCCATTGCCCCTCCTAATGGTTAAAGAGACATTACGCATTCAAATTAAAGTTTGACAGACATTTTCAGGCTTCTACAGTAGTCTAATGTTAAGGTAAAACAACGATAGCTGGATCTACACAACTTATGTCATGTGACGTAGTTTCATTAGAGTACTTTAGAGGTCTGAAAACAGCTGACACTTTTATTTATGAGTGAAATGTCCCCTTTTAAAGTAAGAATCTGGAGGGAGGTTAAACTCACTGAGCTTATCCTGGATCTGTGCCTAATGACAACCTATACCTGGAGGGATGAGGTACGACACAATGATAGGCCTGATTCCAAACCCATCCCTGGTCCCTTAGCCCATTGACTGCCCCCTTGAAGATGTTCAATGATTGGATATTAGACATAAGTCAGGGAGGCTTGGGCCTGGTTCCATTTCTGCCCTCAACCCCTTTGCCTAGGTCTTTCACTTTTCTGCATATTTTTCTCATACATATCCAGTTTTACATACATATCTATTTAGATCTGCGAAGTGGAGTCAACAAGGGATAGAGGAAAGAGACCTTTGGTATTGGACCCTTGCCAATTGAGGACTATTGCAAAGACATAGCTGTATGTGAAGCTTTGCCAGCATTTACAAAGAACTGTCAAGATATTGGCCAGTAAATGGTGACATTTCCCATCTTACTTTTTTATTTTTGTTTGTCTTTGGACACCAAAGGAGTCATGAATGTGAATTGCGTATTTAAAATAAAATCTGTTTTATTTTTTATCCTGTCAGTCAGTATTTATCTTGCACTACAGTATGTTATTTCAATATTTTAAGCTAACTATATCCAACTCTGAAACATACCCACTCATCTCAAGCAGGCATTTAAAAATTGTAGTTATTTACCAGTGTTAGTCCTATCTGCCTACCTGTGGTGAAGACCATTTGAATACAATCACGCTCAGTCATTGACTGTAAGAGCATCATAGGAGTGGAGAAGTGTTTTCATTTCATTTATATTTGCACATTTGTTACTCTTGATATTAACATGTATCTGTAACTCTGGTGCTTATTATGGCTTCAGAAACTCGTAGCCTGTGTGCCTCCTGCCATTTCTAAGGTATTGGAATAAACCGTGAGTATTATAAAAGTGGGTGCTTAACCATACCAAAATGCTCTTTATGGTTAAATCAATCAAATGTGTTTTATAAAGCCCTTTTTACGTCAACAGTTGTCACAAAGTACTTTACAGATACCCGGCGAACCTCCCTAGAAGGCAGGAACCTAGGAAGAAGTCGCTCTGGATAAGAGCGTCTGCTAAATGACTTAAATGTAAATGTAAATGTAAACCTGAAGAATAACCAGACTCTGAAGGGTGACCCGCCTTCTGTCTGTACTGGATACGTTGTTGTCAATGCAGGCTGCTGAATGGAGGGAGGAACGGCTCATAATAATAGCTGGAATGGATTTCAAAGAATGGTGTCAAACACGTGGTTTCCATTCCACTGACTCTATTTTAGCCATTATATGAGCCGTCCTCCCCTCAGCAGCCTCCACTGGTTGTTGTTTTCGTGATTGGTAGGTGCTTTTCTGTCATACACATCTTAAGTTGGTGGTCCCCAGATGTCTTTGGAAGCACCGTTCACAAAGCTACCAGTAGATGTCACTGTTGTATAGTACTCACCACACCCCTTTATCTCCCAGTGCACACTATATTGTACCCATGCAGTAGACATACTTCAGGTCATTTAGTGTATGTGGACACCTGCTCGTCGAACATCTCATTCCAAAATCATGGGCATTAATATGGAGTTTGTACCCCCTTCCATTCAGCCCCGAGCATTCGTGAGGTCGGGCACTGATGTTGGGCGATTAGGCCTGGCTCGCAGTCGGCATTCCAATTAATTCCAAAGGTGTTCTATGGGGTTGAGGTCAGGGCTCTGTGCAGCCCAGTCAAGTACTTCCACACCGATCTCGACAAACCATTTCTGTATTGACCTCGCTTTGTGCACAGGGGCATTGTCATGCTGAAACAGGAAAGGGCTTTCCTCAACTGTTGCCACAAAGTTAGAAGCACAGAATCGTTAAGAATGTCATTGTATGGTGTAGTGTTAAGATTTCCCTTCACTGGAACTAAGGGGCCTAGCCCGAACCATGGAAAACAGCCTCAAACCATTATTCCGCCTCCATCAAATTTTACAGTTTGCGCTTTGCATTTGGGCAGGTAGCGATCTCCTGATAGCCGCCAAACCCAGATTCGTCCGTTGACTGCCAGATGATGAAGTGTGATTCATCACCCAGAGAACCCGTTTCCACTGCTCCAGAGTCCAATGGCGGCAAGCTTTATACCTCTATACCTACTTTATGCTCGGCCATGGAAATCCATTTCTTGAAGCTCTAGACGAACAGTTCTTGTGTTCATGTTGCTTCCAGAGGCAGTCTGGAACTCGGTAGTGAGTGTTGCAACCGAGGACAGACTGTTTTTACGCACTTCAGCACACTGCAGTCCCGGGTTCGATCCCAGGCTGTGTCATAACCCGGCCGTGACCTTGAGTCGCATAGGGCGGAGCACAATTGGCCCAGAGTCGTCCGTGTTAGGGAGGGTTTGGCCGCGGGGCTCATCGCGCTCTAGAGACTCCTTGTGGCGGGCCAGGCTCCTGCAGGCTGACATCGGTTGTCAATTGAACAATGTTTCCTCCATGTTAAGTGGGCAGGTGTTAAGAAGTGTGATCAGGTGGGTCATGTGTAAGAGGACGCATGACTCGACCTTGGCCTCTCCCGAGCCTGTTGGGGAGTTGCAACGATAAGACTGGATCATAACTATATATATATATTTTTTTATTATTATAATTTTAAAAAGGAGTTATTCAGTATGGGCCATTCTACTGCCAATGTTTGTCTACAGAGATTGCATGGCTGTGTGCTTTATTTTATACACCTGTCAGCAGTGGGTGTGTGAAAAGGCAGAATCAACTAATGTGAAGGGGTGTCCACATACTTTTGTATATTTAGTGTAAATTACCTGTGCGTGCACATACAGAATAATATCTCAACACACACAAACACACACTTATTCAATTCACTCACTCATATTCTCCCACAGTGTCCTCTGCCACTTACATGCTGTTAAAGTGTGTGTTGAGGAGTGTGAGTGACAGAAGCTATCATTCCACAAAGCTGCAGATTCTGTGATTTATGGCCAGGGCCTGTCCAGCTCTGTGGAATTTTCCCAAAATAAGTTTGTGTAAACAGAGTGCGACAGAGAGCCCCTCAGAGCAGACTGGTATGCATAAACAGTTTGAACAGTGTGGGGCAGTGTAATCCCCCACCCTCACCTCCCTCTCTCCAGTCTACACACAAACACACACACTCTTGAGTGCTCACAACGCTGCACACACACCTAGACGGACATAGAGATACAGACAAAGTAACATACCTTAGCAGGCACGCAGTCACAGCCACGCAAACCCACACATATAGATGCAAAAAAACAGACGTAGTGACAGACACTAGCTAACACACACACAGAAAGACTTATCGATGTAATATAGCGTAGACACACACACACAGAAAGACTTATCGATGTAATATAGTGTAGACACACACACAGAAAGACTTATCGATGTAATATAGTGTAGACACACACACAGAAAGACTTATCGATGTAATATAGTGTAGACACACACACAGAAAGACTTATCGATGTAATATAGCATAGACACACACACAGAAAGACTTATCGATGTAATATAACATAGACACACACACAGAAAGACTTATCGATGTAATATAGCATAGACACACACACAGAAAGACTTATCGATGTAATATAGCATAGACACACACACAGAAAGACTTATCGATGTAATATAGCATAGACACACACACAGAAAGACTTATCGATGTAATATAACATAGACACACACACAGAAAGACTTATCGATGTAATATAGCGTAGACACACACAGAAAGACTTATCGATGTAATATAGCATAGACACACACGCAGAAAGCGTAGAGAAATGTAAACCCCCTTTCTTTCCCCCCTTTAGTCTCTTATCAGCAGGTTGCACTATCTGGGATGGAGGAGTTTCCCCCAGCAGATACACACACAGACTACCATCCCTCTTCCGCTGCACTCTGAAACAACATCACACTCTCTCTCCTTCCATCTTTTGCTGCCTTTCTCTTTCCCAACTCTTTATAGCGTTTTACGCTCTCTTCTTTCCCTCTCTCCATCACTCACTCACACACAGAGAAAGAAAGCACATAATTGTGGATTGGTCATTGTATCACTGTTCAGGAATGCTGGCCATAACTGAGGCATGTCTGATTTGGAGGTGGGCTTTTTCTAACACACTGTTGATATGGAGACACTGAGTCAGCTCTACCATTGACACACACACACACACACTGGCTCCACCACTCCTGTGACACAACTATGACAGGTTATGACACCCCTTTGACAGGTATGGAGAAACGGATGACAGGGAGTGGGAGGGTTAGGAAAAGTCGGATGTCACAGAGAGACGTTCCAAAGTTTTCACTTCAATGTGAGGAGACAGCCTGCATCTCCACCCATCCATGCTCAAGCCAGGCTGCCGCCAAGCATCACACACACACTACCTGAACGCAGGCTGGCAAGCGCAGACAAAACCAACCTTGTGGCAACTTCACACACAGCAACTCCAGCGTACCTGCCTCCAGGCCCTGTTGTCTGTGCGGTACTCTCGAAATACCTGACATTGTTTCACACCCCCTGTTTGCCCACACCCTCCACATAATCCACAGCATGGATGATAGATACTATACCTCTCATTGACAGAATGTCAATAAACTCCAGAGCAGAAAATCACAGAGAGAACTCAGCCCCTAATAGTATTCCCTGTATAGTGCACTACTTTTGACCAGGGCCCATTCCCTATTTAGGAAATAGGTTGCTATTTGGGATGCAACGAAGTTCTTAGAGCAGGTTAACACCTTTTTATTACGCTTTTTAAATGTCTTTTAGCTGACTCCCGTCAGTTTCTCCCTTAGAGCAGATTAGCCTTTAACAAATACTAGCTAAATGAAGTATGCACTAGATGGTTGGAAGTGTGCAGGGCTAGTTTTACTGAAGCTAAAGACATTTGAGATCTAAATCCTCCGTAAGCATCTAAAACATTGTTGGATGTGTTCATTATGTTTTATAAGAAGGATTGTCTCAACCCCTCAGGAACACAGAGACACAGACGCACATGGAGACAGACCCACAGAAACACACAATGCTCTTGTTGTTATGGTTACATTTTTTGGTCAACGATCTACACAAAATACTAATGTCAAAGTGGAATAAAAACAGTGATATATATTTATTAGGTAAGTATTCAACCTTCTGAGTCAATACATGTTAGAATCACCTTTGACAGTGATTACAGCTGTGAGTCTTACTGGGTAAGTCTCTTCGAGTTTTGCACACCTTGATTGCACAATATTATTCTTCAAGCTCTGTCAAGATGGTTGTTGGTCATTGTTACACAGCCATTTTCAAGTCTTGCCATAGATTTTCAAACTGATTTAAGTCAAAACTGTAACTAGGCCACTCAGGAACATTTAGTGTCATCTTGGTAAGAAACTCCAGTGGAAATTTGGCTTTGAGGTTATTGTCCTACTGAAAGGTGAATTTGTCTCCCAGTGTCAGACAACCAGGTTTTCGCCTGTGCTTAGCTCTGCTCTGTTTCTTTTTATCCTAAAAAAAACATCCATAGCAAAGGGGTTGAATAATTATTGACTGAAGACATTTCAGCTTTTAATTTGTAAATTACACATTGAGCAATTGTGTGTAGGCCAGTGACAAAAAAAATCTAAATTTAATAAATGTTATATTCATGTTGTAACACAACAAAATGTGGAAAAAGTCAAGGGGTGTAATGGTTTTCTTCCGCTGGCAGCTCCTTGCAGACTGGCGGCTCCTTGCAGACTGGCGGCTCTGGCGGCTCCTTGCAGACTGGCGGCTCTGATGGCTCCTTGCAGACTGGCGGCTCTGGTGGCTCCTTGCAGACTGGCGGCTCTGGCGGCTCCTTGCAGACTGGCGGCTCTGGCGGCTCCTTGCAGACTGGCGGCTCTGGCGGCTCCTTGCAGACTGGCGGCTCTGGCGGCTCCTTGCAGACTGGCGGCTCTGGCGGCTCCTTGCAGACTGGCGGCTCTGGCGTATCTTCTCCCAAGTCCAATTCTCCTGATTGCGCTGCTCCTCCTGCCGCTGCCTGTCACCATGCTGCTTGGTCCTGTTGTGGTGGGTGATTCTGTAATGGTTTTCTTCCACTGAAGGAGAGGAGGTCCAAAATGCAGCGTGGTTAGTGTTCAACATCTTTAATATATACGATGAACATGAACACTACAAAATACAAAACAATAAATGTGAAAACCAAAACAGTCCTATCTGGTGCAATGACACAAAGACAGAAGACAATCACCCACAAAATACCCAAAGAACGTAGCTGCCTAAATATGGTTCCCAATCAGAGACAACGATAAACACCTGCCTCTAATTGAGAACCAATCTAGGCAACCATAGACTTCCATAACACCTAGACTAGAAAACACCCCATGAACATACAAAACTCCTGGACCAGACAATACACATAAATCCCCCATGTCACACCCTGACCTAACCAAAATAATAAAGAAAACTAAGATAACTAAGGCCAGTGCGTGACAAGGGGTGTGAATATTTTCTGAAGGTAGTTTAGCTGGAGTTAAGAGGAGATAGCTGGAGTTACACTGAACAGAAATATAAACGTAAAGTGTTGGCTGCATGTTTTATGAGCTGAAATAAAAGATCCCAGAAGTTTTCCATATGCACAAAAAGCTTATTTCTCTCCAATTTTGTGCACAAATGACTTCCCTGTTAGTGAGCATTTCTCCTTTGCCAGAATAATCCATCCCTCTGACTGGTGTGGCAAATCAAGAAGCTGATTAAACAGCATTATCATTACACAGCTGAATTTTGTACTGGGGACAATAAAAGGCAGTTTTGAAAATGTGCAGTTTTGTCAAAAAACACAATGCCACAGATGTCTCAAGTTTTGAGGGAGCGTGCAATTGGCATGCTGACTGCAAGAATGTCCACCAGAGCTGTTGCCAGAAGCTGCCTCCAACGTCATCTTAGATAATTTGGCAGTATGTCCAACCGGGCTCACAACCACATACCACGTGTATGGCGTCATGTGTGTGAGCGGTTGGCTTAAGTCAACTTTGTCAACAGAATGCCCCATGGTGGTGGTGGGGTTATGGTATGGGCAGCCATAAGCTACGGACAACAAACACATTTCCATTTTATTGATGGCAATTTGAATGCACAGAAATACCGTGACCAGTACCTGAGGCCCATATTTTCAAAAGTATCTGTAACCAACATATGCGTTATCTGTATTCCCAGTCATGTGAAATCCATAGATTAGGACCTAATGAATGTATTTCAATTGACTGATTTTCCTTATATGAACTGTTCATATGAGGAAATCAGTCAATTGAAATAAATTCATTATTCCAGCACTGCCACCCGTGCATGTGTGTGGTTGGGTATACAGGACATCCCAGCATTGTGTTATTGTTGTCTGAGGCTCACAGGTATGGGAAGGTTTACCCCATAATCCTGAGGTGAAGGTGTCTAGCGTGTCGTCTTTTCTGCCACAGGGAGACACGGTTATTAAGCCCACACAAAGCCCCTCGCTAAAGCCACAGCCTCCCAGGACACTCAACGTCTCTCTTTCTCTCTCTGACCCTCTCTGTTTCTCTTTCTCTGTGTAACCGTCGCTCTGCGCCCTTCAATCCCCTCTCAGTCCAACACAGTATGAGAGCATGTGAGTGAAAGAAATAGAGCGAAAAAGAGCAAGCGTTTGTACCAATTGGGCTTAAGTTCATTTCTATATTTTTTAATTCTATAAACAGTAATTTCAAGTGATTGGAGGTGATTGAAAGCAGCATGCAGTCAGAGCAGTGTGCAGGCTGAAAGCAGCATGCAGTCAGAGCAGTGTGCAGGCTGAAAGCAGCATGCAGTCAGAGCAGTGTGCAGGCTGAAAGCAGCATGCAGTCAGAGCAGTGTGCAGGCTGAAAGCAGCATGCAGTCAGAGCAGTGTGCAGGCTGAAAGCAGCATGCAGTCAGAGCAGTGTGCAGGCTGAAAGCAGCATGCAGTCAGAGCAGTGTGCAGGCTGAAAGCAGCATGCAGTCAGAGCAGTGTGCAGGCTGAAAGCAGCATGCAGTCAGAACAGTGTGCAGGCTGAAAGCAGCGTCATCAGAATATCTGACACTAGGGGGAGTATAATGCTGGAATATGAGAACCTAGGATAAACATTACTTAGTCATTCAAGTCGTATAGTAAAGTCATCAGAAATTTCAGTAAGCTGTCAGTGAATAAATATCAGTAAATATTAAAGTGATCAAAACAGCATCAGAAACTTGAATCGACTGCAAAATTGCCTTTGCAATTTATACAGTTTAATTGCTTAATTCATTGCATGATCATTTTGTGGCTTGCAGCTACCATTTAATTAAATTATTAATGAGAAGTGATTGCCTTAATTGCGAAATGTATCTTGTGAACGTACGCATGATGTGCACACACACTTGTGGAAGTGCTGGTGACTGCTTAGATGTCTTTGCAAAACTAATCCTGCTCCAGAGCAGGCCCAAAGCCCTCAAGGCTCCAGCCACACACACACACACACATAAGTTTTGGCTGCCCTTTAAGTTTTGCTCTATCATATTTTGTTAACAGTACACAATCAATTCATATTTAATGGCGGAGTGTAATTGTCTCTTGTAGAATTTACTTAACTCAGTGGAATTTGATGTGCACCAGATTCATTAATGTAGAAATTAACTGACAAACTTTCATTTGGTCAAAGAGTTTGTCTTTTTGGGGGGTGGAGAGTATTATAATAATACCCAGCATGTTTTGCAACATTTTGGTAATTTAGTAGACACTTCTATCGAGAGCGACTTCAGTTAGTGCATTCAAATAAGGTAGATAAACAACTACATGTAAAAAGTTTGTAACCGTTACTGAGAATGTCATTGTAGTTAAACTGGTCTGTTGATTAGTTTACTGTTTCTTAAATGTTAGGTAGCATAAATATAACCACATGCAACATATGGATTTGAGTTCGTATGTGCATCAAAAGTCCCAAAGCAAAGTTACACCTCACTTTCCTATTTTTGGAGTGATTACATAAAACCGGTCAGAATTCCAAAGAATGTGGAAGTCATGTCTCCGGGGTATGATGTCATATGGAGGACCTGGCAAGCCAGTCTACTCCCTATAATGTAAACTCCAACAGAAATAACTTCAAATGTATAACTTCAAATTAAACCAAATCTTTTGCACTCATGATTACTGGTTTCAATTATATTTTCACCAAATTTACAAGCAAATACTTTATGAATGTATTGTTACAAATCAACTTGCTAGCATACTAGCCTTTTAACTTGAACCTTTCTAGCCTGATAGCCTTACCAGGCTTAATGAGTCAGCCAGTTGCTATCAAAAAAGTAAATCAAAGTTTTGGAAAAACATGTTGCCATCTAACCACATTTCAAAGAATGTTAACTACATATAGCTATCTTACCAAGCTAGCCAGCCTGCTAACGTTAGCTATTTAGCCATCTAACAATAGTGATTTGCCTTGCCAGCCTGATCAGCAAGCTAGAGCCCAACTTCCGGGGACCAGTTAGAACACAAATAACCCAACAAAACTAAAACATAACCGCAGATCAAAAGTAAAGAGACTTACAAATTGTTGGCTGGGGACTTTCTGATGGGAAGAGTCATGGAAAATCCAAAAGCTATTGGGAGAAAAATCTAAAAATAGATAGATTCCAGATGTCAGTCAGCTAGCGCGCTAGCACTAAGCAAAGGTGGAAAAAATAATAATTAAACCCTGTAGCCTACTTTAGAGAGAACATGCCTGAAAAGTTGCCAAAACAGGAAGGAGAACAGACGAGATAATAGTGTTACACAATTAGAGCAAGCGGGTATGATTTTCTCTTTTGTTAATAAATATGTAATAACCCCAAAACATAATTAGGTTTGTACTTATAGGCAACCAGATGGTGACTACAAATAATTAACTTAGTCTTTGACCACACTGTGTTACATTGGTGAATAAAAACTCATGCTTCATACCCTTTAAGCCCAGCTGGCTAAGGAGCTGGCAGGGAGGCTCATGAGGGAGCCAGAAACAGATAGGAGCTGAACGCTCCCCATTGTTAATTGGGGGAAAAAAAACATTTAGTAGTTCTAAAAATGTTTGTGTAAAAATTACCTGTTTCCATTAGATGTAAGTACTGTCTAAAATTGAATTAACTAGATCCACATTTTTTTTGAGTGCACATACAAACACACCAGTCTAACGTTCCCCAAAGATTCAGGGCATGATGGATCTCTGCATCTGACAGCCAATCGATTTGGAGCAGACAGCTTTCACGGCCCGCTGCCAGAGACGTGTGTGCGTGTGTGTCAGCACTAATCGGAGCAGACAGCCCACTCAGAGAAAGCAGTTCAAGACCTCCACACAGTCCTCTTCTCTGCGTGTCTCCCACCACTTCTCTAAGGTTTACTTCAGGTAGAGACAGACATTTATCTTTCTATTCTCTTCCAGAGAGAGACCAAAATAAATTAAAATAAAAAAAGACCAGAGGAAAATAAGTTGATGACAGACGACAAATGTCCCCTTGTGTGAAGCTGAAGTGTGTATGTCCTAGAGAACACACATTAATTGTGACTGTGGTATTCCAAGATAACACTATGGAATATTTGGGGTGGCAGATCATGATAGGCAGGTCTGTGTCGACATGTTAGTGTGTGTCAGTGTGTATTTGTGTTTGCATGTGAGTGTGTGTGTGTTGTGTGTGTGTATATTTTGATATCAGGGAAAACAGTAGGGCTAACAAGCCAGTCATAGTGAGAAAATGACAACAGGCTGTAACAGCCACAAAGGTCAGAGAAATATGGCCAATGGGGTTTGCTAGGGCCATGCAGGAGTAAAACCCACAACTCTGGTGTTGAAAGCACCATACCTCTCAACCAACTGAGCCAACTGAGAAGACTCACAAAGGCTTCATAGGAGGTTCATAGAAACTTCAGAACTCCATTTTGAGAACTTCTCCATAGCTGTGTCAGTCAGTCTGTCTGGATTTGTTAGAAGGCAGTCTGCCCAGAGAGACTCAAACTGTCTTATTAATATTCTGAAGAGATAATTGCTTTGCGTTTCTCAGCTCTGTGCAAAGAGAAGGAACGCCAGCTTTTCTCCCATCAAAATTATTAATATAACTGGATGTTAGAAAATAGGAGTGTAGTAAGCAAATATTTAGGACCAAAATGTCCTTCCGATGAGAGCAGATGAGGTGACTGATGTAATGCTAGGAGGATGTTTGGTGGATTGTTGCATGCGTGTGCCTGTGTGTGTTTGTGTGTGTGTACGTGCCTGCGTGTGTCTATGTGCATGCTTTTGTGTGTGTTTGCAGCCAGCCCAATGGCATGTGCACACAACCAGTCAGTCCCAGAGGCACACTGCTGTCTCTTCTCTGACCAGGTCTTAACAGCCAGCAGTAGGTAGAGCAGTAAGTCTACAGCATTACTCTCTCTCGCTTTTTCTCTTTCTCTCCTCTGTGTGTGTACGTGTGCGTGTGTGTGTGTGTGTGTGTGTGTGTGTGGTGGTGGGGGGGCAGCCTTACTTTCCCTCTGTGTGAATTCCTCCATCGTCCCTAAATGTGACAGCTAGCTATAAAACTGTTCAAGTGAAGCATTACCGGCTATAACTGCATTTTCCTACTGAACTGAAACCAATGAGAGATGATGTGAACACACTGACTGATGTACAGAGAATATCTACATACAGTTCTTCATCTGTGGCCTTGTTTTATATACGTTAAGGACCAATAATAATGATATCTAATGAGAAGTTGGGGTTTAATTTCATTCTTTGAATAATGAGTGCGAGAAATGTTGCACATACTTGAAGAACTTTCATATGGATTATTCAGTTAGTGTTCTAAACAATAGCAGCTTGGATTATTCAGTTAGTGTTCTAAACAATAGCAGCTTGGATTATTCAGTTAGTGTTCTAAACAATAGCAGCTTGGATTATTCAGTTAGTGTTCTAAACAATAGCAGCTTGGATTATTCAGTTAGTGTTCTAAACAATAGCAGCTTGTTTTGCATGAATGGTTCCAACTCTGTTTCTGACAGGTGTTACTTCTGAAATGCTGAGCTCTTGAAACGCTTGACAACATTCTATGTTATTTTGCCACCTTCACTGGCTAAAGAGTGCTCAAGCTTCAAACATCAGAAGACTTATATGTTTTGCAGTCTCTGGTCATTGAATGGAGTGCTGAGAATCGTCACACAGAAGCTGCCCTGATTGAAACACTCCCTATCAGACCTGGCAGTGTGCCAACCACCACACATCACAAAACACACACACACACACACACACACAGAGACACACATCAAAGCCTGGTCTGACCTCGGCCTGCATACCTGCCTACACTCCACCGATAACAGTCTTATTTGAAACCCAAGAATTACCCACCTCCTCCTCTTCACCTCTCTTCCTCTATCCATCCTTTCATCTCCACCGCACTCTCTTCCACTAATCCTCCGTTGCGTCCACCTCTCTCCACTTCCCCTCTCTATCCTTGATGATTGAGAGCAAAACAAGATGGGCACATAAAATATGTGTTTTAAGTTGTCTCCAGTGACTTGTGTGTGTGTGTGTGTGTGTGTGTGTGTGTGTGTGTGTGTGTGTGTGTGTGTGTGTGTGTGTGTGTGTGTGTGTGTGTGTGTGTGTGTGTGTGTGTGTGTGTGTGTGTGTGTGTGTGTGTGTGTGTGTGTGTGTGTGTGTGTGTGTGTGTGTGTGTGTTGGAAATAAGGCAAGAAGAGATCAGAGAGATAGATTTCCGGTGCTTATTGTGGTAACTAATTGAAGTTAAAAAATGATTTGATGATGGAATTTGTTCCACTTTGAAAGTGTTGGATGTTATTGATTACTGTAGCTCCAAGAATGACTAATTGCAACAGCATACAAAGGTAGAGAAATTCCCCTTGGCTCATAAACCTCATTAAAAGGGTTGTGGACATAACTTGCAGAGCGTTACAAGCTTGTGGACGTCATCAATGAAATCCTTGCAATTCTAAGGGGAATTTTGGGATAAAACAGGCTTTAAACTTTGAGGAGACAAAGGGGAAAAAAATGTTTTAGATGCTTAACGTTGTATTTTTCTTATTATATAGTAGTTTTAGTTTACTTAATGTGTGGGTGCAGCATGGGTGATGGAGGTTGGGGGGTAGAGGGGGGGAATGGCATTGAGTCCGGTCCAGTAAGAGATATGAGTCAAATAGAGACCCAAAACAACATTGTGATCATCACAACATGGTGCTAAAACGATGTGGAATCGGAACTGTTAGACCATGACTCTGAGATCTCCATTCCCATTATGATTTGTGGCAGAAAAGTACTCAACACTTCAATCATTAACACTGGCAATAAAATCTCACATCCTCTGTCTGTTTTTCTGTCTTTCTCTCTTTCTACCTGTCTCGCTCTCAATCTGTCTCTCTCACTCGTTCTCGCCTTCCAACTGTCACAGCATGGCGGCATGACCTGCATCCCAAATAGCACCTTATTCCCTATTTAGTGCACTTCTTTTAACCAGGGCCCATAGGGCAATCCAGGTTACATCCCAACATTATAATAAACATGCTGGTTGAAGTTCATGCTGCTATTTCTGAAACTATCTGCCGCCATTGTCGCAACCCCTATTACCAGCCTGTTCAACCTCTCTTTCATATCGTCTGAGATCCCCAAGGATTGGAAAGCTGCCGCAGTCATCCCCCTCTTCAAAGGGGGAGACACCCTGGACCCAAACTGTTACAGACCTATATCCATCCTGCCCTGCCTATCTAAGGTCTTCGAAAGCCAAGTCAACAAACAGGTCACTGACCATCTCGAATCCCACCGTACCTTCTCCGCTTGGCAATCTGGTTTCCGAGCCGGTCACGGGTGCACCTCAGCCACACTCAAGGTACTAAACGATATCATAACCGCCATCGATAAAAGACAGTACTGTGCAGCCGTCTTCATCGACCTCGCCAAGGCTTTCGACTGTCAATCACCATATTCTTATCGGCAGACTCTACAGCCTCGGTTTTTCGGATGACTGCCTTGCCTGGTTCACCAATTACTTTGCAGACAGAGTTCAGTGTGTCAAATCGGAGGGCATGCTGTCGGGACCTCTGGCAGTCTCTATGGGGGTGCCACAGGGTTCAATTCTCGGGCCGACTCTTTTCTCTGTGTATATCAATGATGTTGCTCTTGCTGCGGGCGATTCCCTGATCCACCTCTACGCAGACGACACCATTCTATATACTTTCGGCCCGTCATTGGACACTGTGCTATCTAACCTCCAAACGAGCTTCAATGCCATACAGCACTCCTTCCGTGGCCTCCAACTGCTCTTAAATGCGAGTAAAACCAAATGCATGCTTTTCAACCGATCGCTGCCTGCACCCGCATGCCCGACTAGCATCACCACCCTGGATGGTTCCGACCTTGAATATGTGGACATCTATAAGTACCTAGGTGTCTGGCTAGACTGCAAACTCTCCTTCCAGACCCACATCAAACATCTCCAATCGAAAATCAAATCAAGAGTCGGCTTTCTATTCCGCAACAAAGCCTCCTTCACTCACGCTGCCAAGCTTACCCTAGTTAAACTGACTATCCTACCGATCCTCGACTTCGGCGATGTCATCTACAAAATGGCTTCCAACACTCTACTCAGCAAACTGGATGCAGTCTATCACAGTGCCATCCGTTTTGTCACTAAAGCACCTTATACCACCCACCACTGCGACTTGTATGCTCTAGTCGGCTGGCCCTCACTACATATTCGTCGCCAGACCCACTGGCTCCAGGTCATCTACAAGTCCATGCTAGGTAAAGCTCCGCCTTATCTCAGTTCACTGGTCACGATGGCAACACCCATCCGTAGCACGCGCTCCAGCAGGTGTATCTCACTGATCATCCCTAAAGCCAACACATCATTTGGCCGCCTTTCGTTCCAGTACTCTGCTGCCAGTGACTGGAACGAATTGCAAAATCGCTGAAGTTGGAGACTTTTATCTCCCTCACCAACTTCAAACATCAGCTATCCGAGCAGCTAACCGATCGCTGCAGCTGTACATAGTCTATAGGAAAATAGCCCACCCATTTTCACCTACCTCATTCCCATACTGTTTTTTATACTGTTTTTATTTATTTATTTTTCTGCTCTTTTGCACACCAATATCTCTACCTGTACATGACCTGATCATTTATCACTCCAGTGTTAATCTGCAAAACTGTATTATTCGCCTACCTCCTCATGCCTTTTGCACACATTGTATATAGACTGCCCATTTTTTTCTACTGTGTTATTGACTTGTTAATTGTTTATTCCATGTGTAACTCTGTGTTGTCTGTTCACACTGCTATGCTTTTATCTTGGCCAGGTCGCAGTTGCAAATGAGAACTTGTTCTCAACTAGCCTACCTGGTTAAATAAAGGTGAAATAAATAAAAAAAATATAAAAAAATGTAATGCCAGCGCGTTGTTGTAATGGTGTACAATATTGGTGCTGTAGTAATGAACATGTATCACATAAATAATTAAACAAGTTGATTGGCTGTCTTTTTCCTGTGTTATTCCAGTAAAGAGATTGGATGTCGTTCTTAGGACACTCATATTGATATAGTATAATATATTATTGATAAAGTATAACCACATACTATGTCCTCTACTTTAGTTTCAGAATCCTTGTTTGATTACTTTGGGCCAATACGTCCACACATGAGCATTTATGCTGCTGCAGAAAACTGCTGAAATTAAGAAAAAAACTAAAATGTCTGGACGAAAGCTGGAAAACTTAAGTTGCACTTGTTTGAAATATTCAAAGGTGTGTCTGGGCTTTAGGCACCTCTTAAAGCAGGCGTACACTAAGCACACTGACATATAGACAAATACACAAGTCCCTGGCAGGCCACTAGTGTCTCTACAAATTCATCTCGCTCACCTTTCCTGAAACCACTTTTACAGTAAAATATACAGTATATTGAATTAGTAAAAGACTCCAGCAGTAGCTTTCATCAAGAGGTAGTGTAATGGAATGAAGCAGTGTTGACCAAATCAGACCAGGTCCTGCTCTTGCTTATGTTAAATGAGCAGTGCTCCTGGCTTGGGATTCAGATGGCTTCCATTTCCTTTACTTCACACATAGTATACCTGAATTTGAACAGTGAATTCCAAAAATTCTGATTGAATGAAAGATTGGTGTGCTGTGCCCAACTTCATGGTCTTTATGCAAGAAGTCTGTAGGGTTGTAAGGGCAGATTATGGAAGAGAAAATCCGACATTCACTGAGAGTATAGTCTCTTGATATTTCATTCAATTTGTATCAGCAGCAGAGGTCACAAGTCATGGTTTGAAAAAGATTGAGTCGGATTTCCCCATTGGGCATTCTCATTAGACAAGCAGTTTTCTGATAGAATTCCCACTTACTGAAAGTAGTCTAGATAGTTCATTCATTTTGGAGCAGTAGCAGAGGTCACAGGTTTGAAAAAAGACTGCTTTCAGTGAGAGTTAATTTCTCTTCTCTCAAAACTGTCACCGGGTGAGATGAGAAACTGTCACCGGGTGTGATGAGAATGGTCATTGGGACTAAGCTGTATGTCCTTTGTTTAAATGGAACACCATCCTACCAATGTTTAGGCTATTATAGTGTAGCATGCCTCTGTCTACCAAGGGGTCTGGACCTTTCTGGAAGGTAGCCTAGTGGTTAAGAACGTTGGGTCATTAACTGAAAGGTCGCTGGTTCGAATCCCTGGGCCAACTAGGTTAAACAAAACATTCTGTTGATGTGTCCTTGAGCAAGACACTTAACCCTAAGTTGCTCTGGATAGGAGTATCTGCTAAAATAAATAAAGAATGAGGTAGTGACCTTGCCATATATCTGCAGGATTGTTGGTTCAAGGCCTTTGGAGTTTAAGTTAAAACCAATGTCTTGCCATCTGCGGTTGGAGGAGAGCCACCAGGAAAAGGGCTGAGGAGAATAGGGCAAGTGAATCATCAGTGAACACAGAGAGCATCTACTGAGTGGAATAAGGGAACAAGGGAAGAGGACCAAGAGGTGCCAATATCATGTAGCTACAGGGCAGATGTTGAGTGCATAAAGGTGCCATGTGAGACATGTATACGTGTGTGGTCAGCAGCTGAATAATCAAACAGTACACTTTCCCTAAACTTTTCCTCCACAGGTCTGCATGAGCTGTAAGGCCCATTTCTTCCTGTTTTGAAACAGTCCAAAAAAAATCTGGCAAATTGAGGACAAAGGAGATGTAAATCAAAGATGGAACACATTTTTCTAACAAAACAAAACTCCTTCCAAAGACTCATTTGAGTGGTTTTATTTTAACTGGCAATGACTACATGAACAGAGAATAAATAGCCTGGTAGTTACTGTTATTTTACATGGTTTACCCACAATTGTCCCTTTATTTAGTATCACAAGCTGACTTGACATTTTGGCTAATTTTGACACAGAGGTCCATAAACCACTTATTTTCTTCACAAAGAATGGAACATATCTGTAGTCCTTCAATAACAGTATTTTAATGCTTCACAATGCGAAGTGCTCTTCTTCAGTATAAATATAAAGATACATCACATCCAAGATATGTTCAACAAATACAGTAGATGCTGGTTATATAATAATAATAATAGTGACCTTTTTTTACAAAGTTTGTCATCATAAAATAAAATGGGACCACATATACATAAAATATACATTCTTGCACTTGACAGTGCATATAAAAATAACCATGTAACTATGATTTTTTTAATGAATCTTTTTAGAAATAATAACAATACAAAAAGATCATTTCAGTTTATTTCAGTTCGTGCAGGAGCATTTGCACTCAGATATAATGGGGTACTGAACTGGTATCCAAGCGCATTTCAGACCTCCTTTTCTCTGCAGGCACCTCCATCGTAAGATCGTAAAATGGGCCGATTTGGCAGGTTTGCAAACCATCCCTTCAGGGACGGAACAAGAACGCTTATTGTAGCAGCTCCCCACCTTCACGTAGCGCGGCCAGAATCTGTTCCCGAGGTCGTTCCATGTATAAACAACTGGACAGAAGGCGTAAGACCACAGCCACAGTTGCAGCCTTCTTCTAAGTTTTTTACTGGGCTTGTGCTTCTTGCCGTGCTGGATCTCAAACTCCATGGCTTTGATCTCCTTGGGCATCGCGCCGGACGGCTTCTGACGTAATTCTGAATCGCTCAGGTCCTCGTTGCCCGAGTACTTGTCCTCTGGCGGGGTAATGGACATGAAGTGTGGGTCGAAGTGACTACCCAGGGTGGATCTGAGTTCGGTCTCGTTCAGGTCCCGTTCTTTTGGATCCAGGACAGGGTCTGGGTCCTCTTTGAGCTCCACTATGGGGAGAGTGTCGCTGGGGATGGGACGGAGGAGGTAGTAGTGTTGGCACATGCCCTCCTCAATCCTTAACCCGAGGGACAGAACCAGCATGGACATGGCCAGAAAATAGTACGAGTTATCCATATCTCAAGTAACAATAGTTCCAAGTTATATATAGAATATAAAAAGTCTAATCCTTAGAGGTTTGAAATTATCATCCGTTTTCCCCCGAGGGAGAGAGGTTGCGTGTGGATAAGTCACGATGCGCCCCGTAGTCCAGCGCACGTCGTCACGCACGCGCTCGACCCGGTGATCACGTCGTCACGCACGCGCTCCACCCGGTGATCTGTTAAACTCCACGAAAAACTTGCTCTCAGGAAGTTTCAGCTGGCTGGAGCCTATTCACCATAGCAACCGGCAACTGCAGTCAGAGAGGAAAGTTGACGCGCTGAGCCAGTGGAGAGTTTCGCTGCGTAACTTGAGTCCATGACACGCGTCTAACTGGTTAGAATGAAGTCCTTCACTTTAACAAGACGGCAAAACGCACTTTCAAAGCACTTTCAACGAAAAGGTTGAACCATACCCATTAGTGTCAGAAGCATGAACCGACTTGGCTGCATTTCCCCTGGGCTTTCCCGTGCATAAAATGCGTCAGGTCCTGGTTTCTCTGTTTTCTCACTAGTCTCAGTGTTGGGTCCTGTTGGTTTCTAGGTGTCCGCATGTTGTCTGGGGCTAGGCGATGCACTGGTCAGTGCCGGACGCCAAACTGAGCCGCATCTGGCTCCGACGATATATCCACGCGCGCCGTGATGTAATCCTTCAGACTACACCTCCCTCTCTCTCCCTCTCTGTCAATTCAATTGAAGGGCTTTATGTCTCTCCCTCTATCGCTCTCTCTCATATCCCTCTCTCTCCCTCTCTGTGGGTCTCTGTGCTAACCAAGAGGCTGGGGGCCAAAAAGACCCTACACCTCCCACTCTCCATCTCGCTTTCCCTCCTCCTTTTTCCCGGGGGAGGCGAGGCGTTTGGGGGGAGTCCGGCTCCCCACCACTAGTAAAACGCAGACATGAGTAGCCCATATCTCTCTAACTTTATTTACACAAACTTTATTAATGCATGTTCATAATAAAAATAAATATGACATGCACCCAAACCTGGCGCATTAAATTCTAGTGCAATAACACATCATTTAAAAAAATGGCTGATTCGTCTCATAGATTAGAATAGGCCTACCAGCGGTGTCATAAATCAAGCGACAGTTCAAGTTCAACAGCGGAGGTGCCGAGAGCCTTCTCTTCTAGACAGACAAACTGCGAGTTTTTTTTTTTACGAGGGCGCCTGTCCTGAAGACGGCTGGTGCCAGAGCGATGTTTATTTTATAACTCTCTCCAGTTAGATGCTCTCAACGTGTGTTTAGACTTATCCAGGACGGAGGAGAGTGAGCAAAGTAGGCTTCTCCATTTCATTACCAATATTATTTATCCTTTTTATTGGACAAGGAAGCCTCTATAGATTTTTTCTTCTTCAGTTCAGGACACAAAGTGAAACAAAGTGTTTAATTGACAGAAACACGACTTAATTCATTAGGGTCAGGCGGGACTTTTAAGGAGGGAAAAGGTGACAAAGTATACCAGGCTGACATTGTAAAATCCTTTATAGGCTCAGTTAATTCCGGGGTCTAATAAATGAACGGTAGAAGCAGAGAAAAGTACTTAAACGGTCACAATTCAATTAGTCAGACGGACTTCCACGGAGCCATGCGCCAGGCTTGGCTCGCGCTGCCTTCTCTCGCCAAAGGCAAACCATTGGAATGTTTGCGCATGTAGTAAAGGTTGAATTATGGCCCAGATAAAAAACAACTCTTGTCTACGACGCTAATGCTAAAAAGTCCAGCGCCCAGATAAAGGGGCGTCTGTGCTCTCTCGGCTCAACCGCACGAGACATGGACAAATAAGTCCTAGAATGTCAGGAACTTGTTTTAGTTCCAACTGCGAGGGCTGCGGCGACCTGACCGCGGGAATTAATAGCGTTATTTCATAGTGACAACTTGCTGACACAATGTAGTACGCTACTAGACAGGCCCTGCCACACTCACCTAGTGTGGTGATAGTGGATACATTGTATAGGCCTATACATTCTAGATTTCTAATCAACATTTTCTAATCATTGATGTCTCAAACGAATGAATGCAAATTATGGGAATTAATTTGCATTCATTTGCAACTTTTTTTCACCTTTTTATACTATTTGACTAGGCCACCAGCATACATATCAACTGAGTCACTTTCTACAGGAAGAACTAGAGAACCAATCTCCCAATGTTTTTTTTTTGCAGCCCAACCCCCTCTCTTCCTCATTCACTTTTTAAATTGACCTTGGCCTAATTTTCTGGCCTAGTAGTGTGACAGTATGTGAAGGGAGGCAGGCGCCAGTGATAGCCTATCTCTCTGTACAAAGGAAGTTAAGGGCAAAACGGTGATTCTCAGATAAGGGTCTTTCCTGTCAGGCTGCATAGGGACCCTGTCTATGCCACCATGACAAAGTGGCCAAGCGTCTCACGAAACCTACTGACCCCAAGGGGAAAATTGAAGTTTAATTCAGATTCATGACTGTACATTAGTGAGTGGCCTATGCACCTAACACGGAACCCAAACCAGCTGTGCCCGTGCACCATCGTCCATAAATATACTTTGTCCCCCCACACCAAATGTGATCACGACACACAGATTAAAATATCAAAACAAACTCTGAACAGGTCTTGGGGACAGGTCGAAAAGCATTAAACATTTATGACAATTTAGGTAGCTAGCTTGCACATTTACATTTATGTCATTTAGCAGACGCTCTTATCCAGAGCGACTTACTTGCTAGCTAATTTGTCCTATTTAGCTAGCTTGCTGTTGCTAATTTTGTCCTATTTAGCTAGCTTAGCTAATTTGTCCTATTTAGCTAGCTTGCTGTTGCTAGATAATTTGTCCTATTTAGCTAGCTTGCTGTTGCTAGATAATTTGTCCTGGAATAGAAACATTGAGTTGTTATCCGACAATTAATCAACACATAAAACGGTCAACCGAATCGTTTCTAGTCATCTTTCTTCCTTCTAGGCTTTTTCTTCTCTTGACTTTATATTGTGATTGGCAACTTTCATAAATTAGGTGCATTACCGCCACTGACCTCGTTCGACTTTCAGTTACCCACGTGGGTATAACCAATGAGGAGATGGCACGTGGGTACCTGCTTCTATAAACCAATAAGGAGATGGGAGAGGCAGGACTTGCAGCACGATCTGCGTCACAAATAGAACTGACTTCTATTTTAGCCCTTGGCAATGCAGATGCTCTTTGGTGTGCGTGAGCAGTGTGGGTGTAATAATTGAATAATATAGATTTCTAAAACCATTTTGCAACGCGAGCTGTGTAGTCAGCCTGTTAAAGCTAGAATCCTTAATTGAAACAATAACAAAGCCACACCCCGCCTCTGTTTTGGTAAAAAGCTGAGGGATGGGTCTTGAGAAATGTAACCACTCTCAAATTCATAGGCAGAGCTATGGATGCAAGGACTGGTCATTCATGATATCAACATTATAGTTTTAACCATGTTTTGAGGCTTTACATTGTCATTGTTTACAAACATTGGAGTAAAGCTTATGGGGGTTATGGTGTTGAACTGAGCTGTTTTTAGTGCTCTGCTCCCAATTTTGGCTAAACTTTTGAATGATTTCAATCTCTTATTTTAAATCCTCATAACACGAACAACAATTTCAGGCATATCTACATCCGTTATGGATCGACTAAAAATAGTCCTCCTAAAACAAGAAGAACATCTCACATCGACAACGTGGTCCAGGCTAGGCCAGTTAGCCCTGCTAATTCAGCCAGCTCTACTAACCCAGTTAGCCCTGCAAGCTCCTGACACCAAGAGTCTGACATGACAACCTAAACTACAACCAGAACCAAGGGATTTTGGAAGCAATCTCTGTCATGCGGGCAGACTTTTCCACTAAACTCGAAGGTGTCCGAACAGGGATTAGTGAGGTTAAACGTGACCTTCAAGCCTACGCTTGGACGAAGCAGAAGAAGACATTAGCATGGTGGAAGATACCGTCATCACTGTCAAAACCACGACCGAAAAGTTGGAAAACAGGTGGCAGACCTTACTTCAAAACTAAGCTCGCTCGAGAATCACCACAGGTCTAATTTGAGACTAGTTAATCTACCCGAAAAAGTGGAAAATGGCTTCCTGAGGCATGTGGGCCTGACACCTTTCCAGACCTCCTGCGCATTGAACGAGCCCATCGGCTTCCGGCTCCTACAGGACCAAGTAACCACCCGTCTCCTCTGATCCTTATCATGAAGTTTCTCAACTTTCATTACAAAGTCTGAGTGATGCGGAACGCCAGGGCTAAGGGCAATGTGATGTATGGGGACCAAGAGATCATGTTCTTCCCTCACCTATCCGCGGACCTGCACCGAAAAAGAAAAGGCTACGACGGGGTCAAATGCCAGCACAGGTCCCTCAACATTGCCTATGGAATAGTCTTCCCAGCTAAACTACGTCTGATTTACAATGGACAGTCACACGTGTTTGAATCTCCCTCTCAAGCCGAGGCGTTCATCCGTGGCATACAACGTGAATCTTCTTCCTAGTCATGTTGCCGCTGTGAAGTTTACCACCACTCTGGACTACGGATAATTTAACCACCTTGGATTATGTGACTGTTGGCAAGCTAACTAACATTAGCCAATGTATTAGCTGCTACTGTAGTACTGTAGCTAGCATAACAGTTAAGTGTATAATATGGCGAGCTAGCCCACTCAGTTTCCTTATATTATTTGTAGCCTGTATGTGCTCATCAGTTAGCTCAGTTTCATCTATATGACATGTTTAAGTTTACTTTTGTTATATTGATAATTCTCTTCCATTGGATTACATAAAACACTGTAAAATGCCGGCAAAGATGTTTAGCTCGTGTCAACGGACTCACAATGTCTAACTTTACCTCGCTTATTTAGCCATTGAGCCAGCCTTAACACAGTGGGACCTTATTCATTCATCCTGCACCATGAGAAGCATCAGGACTACTTTATATGAACACTCAAGTTTCGATCATATGCTTGAACTAAAATTATTGATAGTCACTTGCAAGCCTGACATCGACATCATGTGCAAAGGGCCTTTGGGTAACATAGCACATTTTCAATGGTATCTCTTTTACTCACTTAGCCTGTTCATTTCTGATCTTTGATACTTTTTTTGGTTTATAATCTTACAATGGTATGCTACGTTAACACTATATGTATGGGACATTTTGGTAGCTACTAGCAGCAGACCCTATGTTGTGGATCATCTACCACTATTTTGTACTGTCCATACTGTAACATTAACATTACTGTTTTAGGTGAAGCTATATTTTGCTACTTTTCAAATTAATACTACGTGATATTTCACATATCATCTTGCTAGATATGCCTTTTGTTTTGTTTTTGAGGAGTAATGGCCAAGAGAAGACAGGATACACTTTGTTTTGTTTAACGTCACTTAGGTTAGTCTGCTCCATTTAATGAATCAGTCGTCCACCGGGCTGCACTCTACGATTAGGGGGAGGTGGGAGAGGAAGCGTTGGGTGTCTCGGGTAGGGAGACAAGGGAATGGGGTTCAGTGTTTTACTATTAGGATAGATTTATGTTTGTTTGTTCCAACAGATCTTTACATATTTTCCTCACTACAAAATATGCATGGGGTCCTTGTGGTTACTAAACATTTTAGATATGCCTTTATGATATAGCTTATTCCATGTTTACATATTTGGTTAAACTACTTCAAATGTAAAACTGAAATGTACTTTGTGGAATGTCCGTGGTGTTTGTAAATGATCCAAGCTTAAACAGGTTATTACTAGGCTTAAACAACTTAATTCATTTGCCTCCCAAGTGGCGCAGTGGTCTAAAGCACTGCATCGCAGTGCTAGCTGTGCCACGAGAGATCCGGGTTAGAGTCCAGGCTCTGTTGCAGCCGGCTGCGACCGGGAGTCCCATGGGGCGGCTCACAATTGACCCAGCGTCGTCCGGGTAAGGGGAGGGTTTGACGGCTGGGATATCCTTTTCTCATTGCGCTCTAGCGACTCCTGTGGCGGGCTGGGCAAGCTGACCAGGTTGCCAGGTGTACGGTGTTTCCCCCGACACATTGGTGTGGCTGGCTTCTAGGTTAAGTTAGCATTGTGTCAAGAAGCAGTGCGGCTTGGCTGGGTCGTGTTTTGGAGGACGCACGGCTCTCAACCTATGTCTCTCCCGAGATCGTACGGGAGTTGCAGCGATGTGACAAGACTGTATCTACCAATTGGATACCATGAAATTGGGGAGAAAAAGGGCTAAATAAAAAAAGACAACTTCATTCATCTATTGTGTTCTTACAAGAAACTCACTTGTTGAAGGATGAACTACTTAAAGTAGTTCAGGAGATGGCAAGGGCAAGTAATAGCATCCTGTTTCTCCTCTCATTCTCGTGGTGTTATATTTTTAATTCACAAATCTGTTCCGTTTCAAGTGGATAATACGATAACTGACACAGCTGGTAGATACATTTTGATACAGGGAACTATTTTGAATGAGCATATTCATCTGGTTAATATTTATGGTCCCAATGATGATTATTGCCTCCCTTCCTGGTAATGTCCTAATGGCAGGGGATTTTAATTGCACTCTTGATCCTCATTTAGATCGCTCCTCTGGTTTTGACACTTCCCAATCTCAGAGCATAAAGAAATTACAGCATTTCATAAAGGAATTAAATCTATGTGAACCTTGGAGGTCTCAGAACCCAAGTATCATGTTACTCGTCAACATTTAAATCAGATTCTTGGATATACTACTTTTTAGTTTCTTGCTCATTGTAGCAGGAAGTGGATATGATAGTATTGTTCTAAGTGACCATTCCCCTGTGTCATTATTCTATAGGGATACAAAACTAGTAAAAGGATCCTCTAGATGGCGTTTGCATCCGAGGTGGTTACAGGACACAGACTTCTTACATTACGTTGGAGTGGATATAGATGTTTATTTGACATTGAACACTGACCAAATGTCAGCGAGTACCAGATGGGAGGCTTTCAAAGCATATATTGCAAATGATGGCAAATGATAGGATTTACCAGTTTCAAATCAATTCAATCTGAAAATGAGAGGGATGGACAGCAAAATCAGAGAATTGGGGAGGAAAGCTTTTTTGGATAACTCAGTAAAAGTAAATAAGGAATTATTACTTCTAAAAGCTCAGTATGAAGAACTCTCCACCTCAAAGGCTGCAAACAGGTTAACGAGTCTGAAACAGTCTTTCTATAATCAAGGTGAAAAACCTGGTAAATTGCTGGCCTGGTGGATGAAGAAGTTAAATTCAGACAGAGCCATTAATGTAATTCATCATTTACAAGGACAATTATCAATGGATCCTGTAGAAATAAACCAAACATTTGCTTCCTACTACAACACACTTTACAACTCCGAATCTCTTGAGAACAGAAGGCACAAAATTGGATCTGGAAAAGGAATGCTGTTGAAATATCTGATGCTATTTCCAATATGAAGGGAGGTAAAGCGACAGGTCCAGATGGGCTCCAAATGGATATTTATAAGACATTTAAGGTCAAACCTCTAAGTCCACTTTTGGATGTGTATGCTGAATCATTTCAGCAAGGTTTCCCCCCCTCTTGAAGGAGTGCTATAATGACTCTCATTCTGAAGCCTGATAAATCCCCAACAAAATGTGAAAGTTACAGACCAATTTATCTTCTGAACTCCTACTCAATTTTTTTTCCCTGAAGCCTTAGCCAGGACGGACATTGGATAGAGTGCTCCCATATCTAATACACAAAGACCAAAATGGCTTCATGAAAAACCGTCAAGGTTTTCACAATGTAAGGAGAGTACTAAACATAGTGCATATGTGTGAAGGGCCCCCTGATGCTGCCATCACTTGATGCAGAGAAGGCATTTGATCGAGGTTAAGGGGTCTTGTTTATTTGAAGTGCGTAAGAGATTTGGGTTTGGGAACTGCTTCTAGAAATGGATTAGGATATTACATACTGACCCCACTACAGAAGTTGCCACTAACAACTTGATTTCATAACCTTTTAAGCTTTTTTCGGGGCGCGAGACAAGGATGTCCGGCCAGTCCTGGACTCTTTCTTTTAGCAAAATAACCCTTTGCCATTCCACCCATCAATTATTGGAATTAAAACATTGGATTTTGTACATCGAGTGGCCCTGTATGCCGATAATAATTCTCTCTCTCCAATCTAATTAAGAACTTTGGTTAGTTTTCTGGGTTTAAAGTTAATAATACCAAATCTTCTATACTTTTCCTCAACAAGCAAGAGAGACTGACACTAGTTGCGCATAATCTATTTGTGAATACAGAACAAGGTCTCACATATCTTGGTATTAAAATCACACCAGAAATTAGTTCCTTGAGTTCAACAAATTATGAACCCATGGTAACGAGTGTAACAGAATCCATCAACAGATGGACATAATTGCCTATATCTATTATTGGTTGAATAAATATAATTAAGATGAATATTCTGCCCAAATGTCTTTATCTCTTTCAATCAATTCCTCTTCCTCCACCATCTTAATTTTTCCCAAAGAGCAGAAGGCCATTCTCAAATGTTATCTGGAGCAACAGAAAACCAAGGTTTAGACTTTCTCTTCTTTATTTGCTCTATGATAGAGGGTTGCAACTTCCAAACCTACAAGCCTACTGGGCTGCACAACTTAGGGCTGCAATATTTTAGAAACCATACTTACTGTACCCTGGCTGCAGACTGAAATGCTGCCCACAAAAAGCTTAACTTTGCATGGATATTTGTACTGTATTATCCAGTTTTACACCAATTTGGGGCAATGACAATTTCACTGGTAAAAATGACTTGGGGTTTAAAGAATGGACAAGAAAATGTATTGTTAAAGTAATGGACATATACAATGAAAAAGGGCTCATGTCGTTTGAAGAACTAAAGGGAAGATTTAACATACCACAAAACCATTTTTAAATACTTACAATTGAAAGCTTTATTTTCCAGTCTATAACAATCTGCCCTAGAACCTCATTTGACCACTTTAGAAATGCTCTCTGTTGAAATGTGTTATGGGAGAGTTCAAATGACATCATTACATGGGAAAATGGTAGCTACTCAAAGACAACATTTACATTTACATTTAAGTCATTTAGCAGACGCTCTTATCCAGAGCGACTTACAAATTGGTGCATTCACCTTATGACATCCAGTGGGACAGTCACTTAACAATAACAACTCTGATAGTAAGAAACTTCAGTGGATACAAGATATGCAGGAAGATATTTCAGCAGAAGACTGGGGTATGATATGCTCTAGAGCTCAGATACAGACAATAAACACCCGCCTGAGATTGTTGCAATACAATTGGATAATGAGAACATATATCACCCTGTAAAGCTCCACAAATTTGACCCTAATATCCCAGACCTGTGTGTTAAATGTTAAATGCATTTAGGCACCTTGTATACCCGTGGGAATGTGCTGAGATACAAACATTCTGGAGCTCAGTACTGCACTATATCTCAAAGATTACCTCTACCCCAATACAACAAATCCCTAAACTTTGCTTCCTACATATTTACCCAGAGAACATCTCTTTACATAGGAGAGAAGAAAATGGTTGACCTCTGTCTATTACAAGCTACTGTAGATGTTCAATTGCTCTCAGTTCCCCCTCACTAGGTCATTGGTTAAAATCATTCATGTCAAGCCTGGCTCTTGAAAAAATGTACTTATATAGTGAAAAATAAATATGTGAATGCATATTATACTTTTTATCTATTTTAATTCTTGGAAATGTTAAGACTATTATTATGAATTTTTTTGTGAATGTTTGGTTGGGTCTATTTAGGTTGGGGTGGGGGTATGTGTGAAAAAAATAAAGAATAAAGTTGTATTTTTGTAATTGTTGATTGTTCTATTTGGAACTAATAAGTATATTTGTTGAAAACATTTTTTTAAAGGCTTATATTTTGAGGTCTGACAGGGTAGGACAGTTGAACCAAGCTCATGAGTCATTTCTAGGTTATATTCTTCAAGAATCAATTGGTATATCATTTATTTATAAGTCCAAAAATGGATGTAGCAACTAAGGATTGCAGCTTTAAAGGAGCCAAGGGCTTAATCTATTAAATCAATGAATTTAACAGGAAAGTTTGTATTTGTCCATAGATGGTGATCCATTGCAGAACAAAGTAACTATTTCAGTATAGGCCTATTGTACAACTGTCTAACTTCTAAACGAATGTTCCAGTGCTGAGTCAAAGTGTTTACCTGGTTTAGGTGGCCAACGTGCCGGCAAAATGGTGGCACGAGGCAACACAATTTTGTATTTTAACTACATTTTGTCATGTATAGAGTATTAGCTTCCGTTATCGTCAGAATGAAGCCCCATAGTCATTACGACTTTCTATATATTCCAATTTGCTCCTTGAGTGTGTTTTTCCCCCTCTTCTTTCCACTACGGATGGAGATCCACATGGTTTCAATCAGATTTTCCTTAGATTTTCCAGAGGATGACTGCTACAGCCCAGCGCAGTAGATCACTGGCCGCTGTGGACACGTCGTCTGAAGCAGTGGCCGGCAATAATGCCACACACGTATATATTACACACACAATGGATGCCCGCACGTACGCATGCACACATGCACAGACACACACAAAATACAGTACGTTTGCTCTGATGTTCAAATACAAAGTCTTGTTAATCTTAATGGTGAATCAATAGGCCTCCCAGGTCGAGAGAGAGTAGTTATTTGCTACTTTTGTGACCCTAGATAAAGATTGAAACGTCATTTGTTTGTTTTTGTGTAATTCTCCTCACAGACCTTTGATGGTCTGACAACAGGGCAATTTGGACGGTCCATTTGGGTGCAAAGGCTTCAGGGTGGCAGCCAAGGGTCAATTCATAAACACACACATAAACTGAACACACACACACATAAAGAGAGATACAAATAAAGAGTAGCACTCTTTTGTTTCTGTCTTCCACCCCTTTCTCTCCCTCTCTCAAGCCTGACCAAATATATAATTTTTTTTAAACTAAAAAAACACTAGATTCACAATACACTACTTCACAGTAGTGCATTATTTCAAATTCCTTCCCTCTCTCTTGGGAAACACGCCCGGTTGAAAATCAGAAATTCATGGAATTGTTTTTCAATGCATTGTCTTGCATTGAGATGGATAGAGCGATGAAGAGTGAGAGTGAGAAAGGGAGTGAAAAAGAAACAGAGAGAGAAAATGTACAGTGTGCAGACCTCTTACTGCCAAGCGTTTTCTGCTGCTCTGCCCATGACCTTGCAAAGGTAGAGAGACGGATGGATAGAGAGGCAGATTGATTAAGGGATAGATAGATATATGCAGTCCTTTTTCTGACAGGCCACTGTGAGAGTGCCAACCCCTGTCAGCTCGGCAGCTAGCGAGGGCAGCTCTGGGACCGCGATCCTGTGGCTTGGATTGGCGCTCCCCAGTGCTCCGAGGTGCTCCAATGGGAATATTCCCTGCCAAAAGTGGTGTGAGATTCCAGTCGGTTCACACCCCACCATCACACACTCCCACATGGCGTCCCTACTCAGTCCCCTTAACTACAGTTCACTGTGCCACCCGCCAGCAGTGAGAGGGATGTTGAGTAGGGAGACTGGTGGGGAGCAGCGGTCTAAGGCACTGCATCTCAGTGATAAAGGTGTCACTACTTACCCTGGTTCGATCCTGGACTGTATCCCAACCGGCCGGGATCAGGAGTCCCATAGGGCAGCGTACAACTGGCCCAGCATCGACTGGGTTAGGGGAGGGTTTGGCCGGGGTAGGCCGTCATTGTAAAATAGGATTTTTTTCTTAACGGACTTGCCTAGTTATAAAAAAAGGTTAAATAAATCAAATAAAAATGCAGGGAGAGGGGTGTGGAGCAGGGAGAGGGGTGTGGAGCAGGGAGAGGGGTGTGGAGCAGGGAGAGGGGTGTGGAGCAGGGAAAGGGGTGTGGAGCAGGGAGAGGGGTGTGGAGCAGGGAGAGGGGTGTGGAGCAGGGAGAGGGGTGTGGAGCAGAGAAAGGGGTGTGGAGCAGGGAGAGGGGTGTGGAGCAGGGAAAGGGGTGTGGAGCAGGGAAAGGGGTGTGGAGCAGGGAGAGGGGTGTGGAGCAGGGAGAGGGGTGTGGAGCAGGGAGAGGGGTGCTTAGCAGGGAGAGGGGTGTGGAGCAGGGAAAGGAGTGTGGAGCAGGGAGAAGGGTGTGGAGCAGGGAGAGGGGTGTGGAGCAGGGAAAGGGGTGTGGAGCAGGGAAAGGGGTGTGGAGCAGGGAAAGGGGTGTGGAGCAGGGAGAGGGGTGTGGAGCAGGGAGAGGGGTGTGGAGCAGGGAGAGGGGTGTGGAGCAGGGAGAGGGGTGCTTAGCAGGGAGAGGGGTGTGGAGCAGGGAGAGGGGTGCTTAGCAGGGAGAGGGGTGCTTAGCAGGGAGAGGGGTGCTTAGCAGGGAGAGGGGTGCTTAGCAGGGAGAGGGGTGTGGAGCAGGGAGAGGGGTGCTTAGGTGGAGCAGGGAGAGGGGTGTGGAGCAGGGAGAGGGGTGTGGAGCAGGGAGAGGGGTGTGGAGCAGGGAGAGGGGTGTGGAGCAGGGAGAAGGGTGTGGAGCAGGGAGAGGGGTGTGGAGCAGGGAGAGGGGTGCTTAGCAGGGAGAGGGGTGCTTAGCAGGGAGAGGGGTGTGGAGCAGGGAGAGGGGTGTGGAGCAGGGAGAGGGGTGTGGAGCAGGGAGAGGTGTGTGGAGCAGGGAGAGGGGTGCTTAGGAGGGAGAGGGGTGTGGAGCAGGGAGAGGGGTGCTTAGCAGAGAGAGGGGTGCTTAGCAGGGAGAGGGGTGTGGAGCAGGGAGAGGGGTGCTTAGGAGGGAGAGGGGTGTGGAGCAGGGAAAGGGGTGTGGAGCAGGGAGAGGGGTGCTTAGGAGGGAGAGGGGTGTGGAGCAGGGAAAGGGGTGTGGAGCAGGGAGAGGGGTGTGGAGCAGGGAGAGGGGTGTGGAGCAGGGAGAGGGGTGTGGAGCAGGGAGAGGGGTGTGGAGCAGGGAAAGGGGTGTGGAGCAGGGAAAGGGGTGTGGAGCAGGGAGAGGGGTGTGGAGCAGGGAGAGGGGTGTGGAGCAGGGAGAAGGGTGTGGAGCAGGGAGAGGGGTGTGGAGCAGGGAGAGGGTTGTGGAGCAGGGAGAGGGGTGTTTAGCAGAGAGAGGGATGTGGAGCAGGGAGAGGGGTGTGGAGCAGGGAGAGGGGTGTGGAGCAGGGAGAGGGGTGTGGAGCAGGGAAAGGGGTGTGGAGCAGGGAGAGGGGTGTGGAGCAGGGAAAGGGGTGTGGAGCTGGGAGAGGGGTGTGGAGCAGGGAGAGAGGTGTGGAGCAGGGAGAGGGGTGCTTAGGAGGGAGAGGGGTGTGGAGCAGGGAAAGGGATGTGGAGCAGGGAGAGGGGTGTGGAGCAGGGAGAGGGGTGTGGAGCAGGGAGAGGGGTGCTTAGGAGGGAGAGGGGTGTGGAGCAGGGAGAGGGGTGTGGAGCAGGGAGAGGGGTGTGGAGCAGGGAGAGGGGTGTGGAGCAGGGAGAGGGGTGTAGAGCAGGGAAAGGGGTGTGGAGCAGGGAAAGGGGTGTGGAGCAGGGAAAGAGCAGGGAAAGGGGTGTGGAGCAGGGAAAGGGGTGTGGAGCAGGGAGAGGGGTGTGGAGCAGGGAGAAGGGTGTGGAGCAGGGAAAGGGGTGTGGAGCAGGGAGAGGGGTGTGGAGCAGGGAAGGGGGTGTGGAGCAGGGAGAGGGGTGTGGAGCAGGGAAAGGGGTGTGGAGCAGGGAGAGGGGTGCTTAGCAGGGAGAGGGGTGTGGAGCAGGGAAAGGAGTGTGGAGCAGGGAGAGGGGTGTGGAGCAGGGAGGGGGTGTAGAGCAGGGAAAGGGGTGTGGAGCAGGGAAAGGGGTGTGGAGCAGAGAAAGGGGTGTGGAGCAGGGAAAGGGGTGTGGAGCAGGGAGAGGGGTGTGGAGCAGGGAGAAGGGTGTGGAGCAGGGAAAGGGGTGTGGAGCAGGGAGAGGGGTGTGGAGCAGGGAAGGGGTGTGGAGCAGGGAGGGGTTTGGAGCAGGGAGAGGGGTGTGGAGCAGGGAAAGGGGTGTGGAGCAGGGAGAGGGGTGCTTAGGAGGGAGAGGGGTGTGGAGCAGGGAAAGGGGTGTGGAGCAGGGAGAGGGGTGTGGAGCAGGGAGAGGGGTGCTTAGGAGGGAGAGGGGTGTGGAGCAGGGAAAGGGGTGTGGAGCAGGGAGAGGGGTGTGGAAAAGGGAGAGGGGTGTGGAGCAGGGAGGGGGTGTGGAGCAGGGAGGGGTGTGGAAGAGAAAGGGGTGTGGAGCAGGGAGAGGGGTGCTTAGCAGGGAAAGGGGTGTGGAGCAGGGAAAGGGGTGTGGAGCAGGGAGAGGGGTGTGGAGCAGGGAGAGGGGTGCTTAGCAGGGAGAGGGGTGCTTAGCAGGGAAAGGGGTGTGGAGCAGGGAGAGGGGTGTGGAGCAGGGGGGGAGGGGGTCTGGTGGTATTCTTGAGATCCTGTAGATTTGTTTCCTCCCTGTCCATAATAATCAAATTCATTATGCAAAACATATCCTAGATCAGCACTCATCCTTGATATGTCTGGCCCCTAAGCTGCTCTTCCCTCACCTGGGGACAGTAGCAGAAATGAAGATCTACCAGGTTGTTATTGTAAAATATAATGTGTTCTCAACTACCTATGCTAAATAAGGTATCTATTCAATCTGTATCACTGAAGCGTTACAGATTGCACAATTTAAATTTTAAGATCATTTGAGGTTGAGTCGATATATGCAGAATTTCCCGTGAATGCAGTCTCTGCCAACGCGGGAACATTGCCTTTACATTTCAATTGGGCCTTTGCATGATATGGATTGGATAGAGACCAAAATAAATTATATATAGTCCATACACTGTATACTGTACACCAGGGGTGTCAAACTCATTCCATGCAGCGTCTAGTGTCGGCTGGTTTTTGGTTATCCCTTTCATTTAAGACCTAGACAACCAGGTGAGGAGAATTCCTTACTAATCAGTTACCTCACCGGTCACCCCCAAAGCCAATTCCTACTTTGGCCGCCCTTCATTCCAGTTCTCTGCTTCCAATGACTGGAACGAACTGCAAAAATCACTGAAGCTGGAGACTCATATCTCCGTCACTAGCTTTAAGCACCAGCTGTCAGAGTAGCTCACAGATCACTGAACCTGTACATAGCCCATCTGTAAACAGCTCCTCCATCTACCTACCTCATCCCCATACTGTATTTATTTGTTTATCTTGCTCTTTGGCACCCCAGTATCTATACTTGCACATTCATCTTCTGCACATCTACCATTCCAGTGTTTAATTGCTATATTGTAATTACTTTGCCACTATGGCCTATTTATTGCCTTTACCTCCCTTATCTTACCTCATTTGCACTCACTGTATATAGACTTTTTTGTTTAATTTTTTTCTACTGTATTATTGACTGTATGTTTCGTTTATTCCATGTGTAACTCTGTGTTGTTGTATGTGTCGAATTGCTATGCTTTATCTTGGCCAGGTCGCATTCCCAAATGAGAACTTGTTCTCAACTAGCCTACCTGGTTAAATAAAGGTTAAATAAAAAACTAAATAAAAAAACAAAATTCATCAAGTGCAGGGGAGGAGGGAAAACTCAGACACTCGATCCTCCGTGGAAAGAGTTTGACGCGCGGTGCACTCTTCGAAAAAAGGGTTCCAAAAGGGTTCTTTGTGGAGGCATAGGTTTCTGCCAATAACCGTTTTCATCTGAAGAACCCTTTTTGGACGATGAGGGTTCTTTGTGGAGGCATAGGTTTCTGCCAATAACCGTTTTCATCTGAAGAACCCTTTTTGGACGATGAGGGTTCTTTGTGGAGGCATAGGTTTCTGCCAATAACCGTTTTCATCTGAAGAACCCTTTTTGGACGATGAGGGTTCTTTGTGGAGGCGTAGGTTTCTGCCAATAACCGTTTTCATCTGAAGAACCCTTTTTGGACGATGAGGGTTCTTTGTGGAGGCGTAGGTTTCTGCCAAAGAACCCTAACCGTTTTCATCTGAAGAACCCTTTTTGGACGATGAGGGTTCTTTGTGGAGGCGTAGGTTTCTGCCAATAACCGTTTTCATCTGAAGAACCCTTTTTGGACGATGAGGGTTCTTTGTGGAGGCGTAGGTTTCTGCCAATAACCGTTTTCATCTGAAGAACCCTTTTTGGACGACGAGGGTTCTTTGTGGAGGCGTAGGTTTCTGCCAATAACCGTTTTCATCTGAAGAACCCTTTTTGGACGACGAGGGTTCTTTGTGGAGGCATAGGTTTCTGCCAATAATCTGAAGAACCCTTTTTGTTTTCATTTCTGAAGAACCCTTTTTGGACGACGAGGGTTCTTTGTGGAGGCATAGGTTTCTGCCAATAACCGTTTTCATCTGAAGAACCCTTTTTGGACGACTTTGAGGGTTTTCTTTTTTTGTGGAGGCATAGGTTTCTGCCAATAACCCTTTTTGTTTTTGTGGAGGCATCTGAAGAACCCTTTTTGGACGACGAGGGTTCTTTGTGGAGGCATAGGTTCTTTGTGGAGTTTCTGCCAATAACCGTTTTCATCTGAAGAACCCTTTTTGGACGACGAGGGTTCTTTGTGGAGGGTTTCTGCCAATAACCGTTTTCATCTGAAGAACATAGGTTTCTGCCAATAACCGTTTTCATCTGAAGAACCCTTTTTGGAATAACGACTGCCAATAACCGTTTTCATCTGAAGAACCCTTTTTGGACGACGAGGGTTCTTTGTAATCAAAGGGTTCTTTGAAAGGCAAGAATGGTACTAAACTCAGCAAAAAAAGAAACTGACCTTTTTCAGGACCCTGTCTTTCAAAGATAATTCGTAAAAATTAAAATTACTTCACAGATCTTCATTGTAAAGGGTTTAAACACTGTTTCCCATGCTTGTTCAATGAACCATAAACAATGAATGAACATGCACCTGTGGAATGGTTGTTAAAACACTAACAGCTGAAGAAAAGCAGGCCCAAACCATGATGCTGCCACCACCATGTTTGACAGTGAGGATGGTGTGTTCAGGGTGATGAGTTGTGTTGCTTTTACGCCAAACATTACGTTTTGCATTGTTGCCAAAAAGTTCCATTTTGGTTTCATCTGACCAGAGCACCTTCTTCCACATGTTTGGTGTGTCTCCCAGGTGGCTTGTGGCAAACTTTAAACAACACTTTTTATGGATATCTTTAAGAAATGGCTTTCTTTTTGCCACTCTTCCATAGAGGCCAGATTTGTGAAATATACGACTGATTGTTGTCCTATGGACAGAGTCTCCCACTTCAGCTGTAGATCTCTGCAGTTCATCCAGAGTGATCATGGGCCTCTTGGCTGCATCTCTGATCAGACTTCTCCTTGTATGAGCTGAAAGTTTAGAGGGACGGCCAGGTCTTGGTAGATTTGCAGTGGTCTGATACTCCGTCCAATTCAATATTATCGCTTGCACAGTGCTCCTTGGGATGTTTAAAGCTTGGGAAATCTTTTTGTATCCAAATCCGGCTTTAAACTTCTTCACAACAGTATCTCGGACCTGCCTGGTGTGTTCCTTGTTCTTCATGATGCTCTCTGCGCTTTTAACGGACCTCTGAGACTATCACAGTGCAGGTGAATTTATACGGAGACTTGATTACACACAGGTGGATTGTATTTATCATCATTAGTAATTTAGGTCAACATTGGATCATTCAGAGATCCTCACAGAACTTCTGGAGAGAGTTTGCTGCACTGAAAGTAAAGGGGCTGAATAATTTTGCACGCCCGATTTTTCAGTTTTTGATTTGTTAAAAAAGTTTGAAATATCCAATAAATGTCGTTCCACTTCATGATTGTGTCCCACTTGTTGTTGATTCTTCACAAAAAAATACAGTTTTATATCTTTATGTTTGAAGCCTGAAATGTGGCAAAAGGTCGCAAAGTTCAAGGGGGCCGAATACTTTCGCAAGGCACTGTATTAGAGCCATACACCTAATATAGGCACCCGGCCTCCCTACAGTGTGCAGGACCCCATTGATTGACACAATTTGTAACACTCATTTCCCGTCCGAATGCTTGAAAAAAACAATAAAAATTAACTAAATGTCATATCATAGGAATTGCAACCAACTACATACGAATTGCAACCAACTACAGAGATTGATGGGGACGGGAGCAGGAGAGGAGTGGGTCCCATGTACCCCGCTTCAATTAAGCAGGCTTCTGTTAGCCACTTGGCTTCAGTCATCAATTAAATTACGTAGTGATCTATTCACTCTATAATGTGTTATCTGGTATTTTTGAAGTACTCTATTTGATATCTGCTATATTTGGTTGTGCACTTTTTGGTGAAACCTTTCATTGTTTGTATTTGGAATGTGTGTGCCTGAAATACTATGACTTATGGTATGTTGTGTCTATCTTTACATCATATTCCCCCTTCTTTGCCTTGGGAAAGCTGTATCACAGACATTTTTGTATTTTTTATTGTGTTTTTTTGTATTACATCATTCCTGCTGAGGTGGTTGCCTGGGAAGCTGCGCAGACAGACTAGATGTTGAATTGTCTAAAATGTCGATCATTACAGCTTGATGATAGTGAAAAGACAAAAGGAGATAGAAAGTAATAGTTCAATAATAATTAACCCCCCCTCTAATAATCATGATTACGCCCGATGACACAAGCTACATCAACTGTAAGACAACAACCCACACAATGGAATAGTAAAATATAATTTCATGGGGTAAATTACAAATACTATACACACTGCAACTCCTTTTGTGGACAACATTCCTTCGTGTCAGCTGTGTGCTGGCAGTTCTCCATCTTAATGTAGGGAGCTTAATGGATGGAAGAACAAAAAACATATAGTGATTGTCAGGTTTGTTACAGAAAGTATACAGTTCACAAGTCAAAGCAGCCACAGTTATAATCTAACGTTAGCACCCCCGACCCAAATACTTGAGATCCTGTCGATATACTTACATTACCGGCAGCGCTTGCAAGAGCCACTCATCCACTGTTAATGATGGTACAGCATCTGTCTTCAGGATTAGCTTCCTGGCAAAACCCATCGAATGTGCTCTCCAATTAATAAAGCAACTTTGCTTGAAATGTGCACTGCACATGCATGACAATGTTCGGTGCAGCCTGTCCACCCGAAATGTAAAACAATGGAATTTTAAAAAGCAGCCACTGCTGTCGAATGTCTTCATTCTTTGGAAAATAGTGTAAGAATAAATTAAGAGTGTGGCATCCAGGCATGACACAGTGTGCTTTTTCGGCATGCTAGTAAGCTAGCTAAAAGTCATAACACAGATGAAAAGGGGTTAGTTATCGTTCTGCTTGAGCAATCTTACGGTTTGCGAACAAAGCTGTATGATGCCATATGTGATGACGGTTTGAAGGCATTACATATTTAAATGAGTTACGACTACAAGGCGATACCATTGGTGTATTAAATGTCCGGCAATAGGTGATGTTGCAACTTTGTCAATGTACCAGCTACAGGAATTGTTCATACTTGGATCTACCTACTATTAACTGGTTTCATCCATATATCTTCCAATTTGATGAAAAACATTATTTTCACTGGACCACAGATGACACAATCTCTGTTGCACTCAACACTGCCCTTTCCCACCTGGACAAAAGGAGCACCTATGTGAGAATGCTGTTCATTGGCCTCAGCTCAGCATTCAACACCATAGTGCCCTCCAGGCTCATCACTAACCAAAAGACCCTAGGATTAAACATCTCCCTCTGCAATTGGATACTGGACTTTCTTACAGTATGACCCCAGGTGGTGAGTGTAGGCAAACAACACATCTGCCACGCTAAACCTCAACACAGGGCCCCTCAGGGTGCGTGCTTAGCCCCCTCCTGTACTCCCTGTTCACCCACGACTGTATAACCGCACATGACTCCAACGCCATCATTAAGTTTTCTGATGACACGACAGTTGTAGGCATGATCACCAATGATGAATGAGACAGCGTATAGGGAGGAGGTCAGAGAGCTGGCAGTGTGGTGCAGGACAAAAACCTCTCCCTCAACGTCAACAAGACAAAGGAGCTGATGGCGGACTACAGGAAATGGAGAGCTGAATACGCCCCCATTCACATCAACGGGATGGCAGTGGTGAAGGTTGAGAGCTTCAAGTTCCTTGGTGTCCACATCACTAAGGACCTATCATGGTCCAAACACACCAACACAGTTGTGAAGATGGCACGACAACGCCTCTTCCCCCTCAGGAGGCTGAAAAGATTTGGCATGGGCCCTCAGTTCTACAGCTGCACCATTGAGAGTGTCTTGAACTGCTGCATCACCGCTTTGTATGACAACTGCACGGCATCCGATCACAAGGCCTTACAGAGGGTAATGCGTGTGGCCCAGTACATCAATGGGCCAAGCTCCCTGTCATTCAGGACCTCTGTACCAGGCTGTGTCAGAGGAAGGCCTTAAAAATGGTTCAAGACTCTAGCCACCCAAGTCACAGTCTGTTCTCTCTGCTACCACAAGGCAAGCAGTATCGGAGCGCCAAGTCGGGGACCAAAAGGCTCCTGAACATTTTCTACTCCAAAGCCGTAAGACTGCTAAACAGTTAATTAAACTGCTACCCAAACGTCCTGCTTTTTACCCCCTACCTACATGTACTTAGTACTTCAATCGATCACCTAACCAAACCTACATGTACATATTACCTCAATCAATCACCCCAACTGCTCCTTGTATATAGCCTGTATATAGTCTTGCTACTATTTTATTGTGTTATTCTATTGTGTTACTATTTTGTTTTTATCCATTTGTAAATTGTCTTACTTTTTAACTGCATTGTTGGGAAAGGGCTCGTAAGTAAGCATTTCACGGTAAACTCTACTTTTGTTGTATTCGGCCCATGTAACGAATACAATTGATTTCATTGCACTGATATGCAAAGATAAATACGATTTTTCTAAACTAATCCAATCTGTTAGTAGTTGGATTTATCACACCTGTTACTGAAATGTTTGTTCCAATTGAAATGATTTTGGTAGTCCCACTAATCAATCTTCCCTACCCTGGCAGTCATTCTGAATGCAGGTTGAGGTGATTAAAAGTTCCAATTGTTGGATATCCTCACTAGTGTTGTCAATTTAGCGACTTTGTCGCTTTCGAGGACCACAGCTGTGCCGCAGCAAGGCAAATTGGTGCTGTGACAAAAATGTCATAAAATCGCGTTGTTGTGTCTTTACTATCCTTAACTGAAGACTGATAGTTTTTATCAAAGATTCTCTGTAATTAGTTATTACGCGATTAGACTGATTAATTATGTAACCGTAATTACTAGGAAGTCTGGGCACCAAGGAAAACTATTCAGATTACAAAGTTATCATTTCCTAAAATAACTTTTCAGATATTTTCTCTGATCTATTAGTCTTCGAATTAATTAATTATTTACGTTACCTCACATTAGTCTCATTCCAAACGTTGGAAATTGTTGGTTATCTGCATGAACCCAGTCTTCACTATGAGTCATCTATACATCAATTGTCTTAAATCGTTTATTTATTACAAACTAAGTAATTCACAGAAATGCATAAATAGACAAACAAACAAACAAGGTAAATGTGGTTACATGAAATGATAGGAGAATGTACCCTAGTGGGCTAAACCGGCATGGCGGCTTGTTAGACAAAAGGGGAAGTGGGGGTCGACTAAGAAGTCACTACAGAGTGATCATTATAACAATTGAAATGCTTATCCTTTGCACATGAATGCTCACTCATTCGGGAACAATTGCAATCAATATATATATATTTACGCTCAGTGTGTCGTCTTGATCGCTGGTGAAAAGTTTGTTTCTTTTGTAGAATTGTCCATCTCTCTCCCTCTCTCTCTGTGTTGTGGTTATAGTGTATAGTTCAGAGTGACATTCAATCATTTCATAATAGAATGAATGTTACGGCGGTTGTCGTTCTTCACGTTCAATGATACTGAATTCCTAGCTGCAGACTAATAATTCATATCAAAGACTTGTTCTTATTCTGTCGGTATTGATAGTCTTAAGAGTTTAACCACGTGGTATGGTTTAAAGATTCAGCAATGGTCTCCAACCTTTCTCCTCCTAATGGAGAAAAAAATGGTCTACCTTTAGCCATCTCGTAATTGAGGTAAGCTCGGTCTGCTGATCGAAAACCCGAGTGGGGGTTTTATTCGGAAGGGCCAAAAAAGGGCTGTCCCAGGATGTCTGACTCTAACTGGGCTCAGGGGCAGTCCTCTGATTTAGTTCAAATCAAAAGGGAATTGTATTTTTCTTCATTAAACAGTCCAAAATCATATTACACAATTATACAAACAGTATCATACTCACTCGTTCATCTTATACAACAATTAGATGTAAACCTCATATCTGAGGCTATTATATAAACAGCGTTATGGTAATGTGGCCACACCGTCTCCCATGAGCTTCACCAAGTTGTGACAAATGGACCAGTTCGTAGCTGGTTTCTTCACCGATCTTTTATACTTTCTCCGGAACATGAAATTTGTTCATACCTCAAGTTCTGTGAGGTGGAAGGATTTCCTTTGTCCTCTACTCTCTCTATACTGTGTGTCCATGAGGAGATCCTCAGGAATTTACGACGTCTCTCTGACCACAGCAACCTAGTTGAAAGAGGAAAGGGGGAGGCAGGGAGAGGGGGATGGGGCTTGCTATACCCAAAGAGGCCAACATCATGACAGCGTACACAGAAAATTCTCACGGGAGGTAATCCAGGCTGTATCACAACAGGCTGTGATTGGGAGTCCCATAGGGTGGCGCACAATTGGCCCAGCGTCGTACGGATTTGGCTGGTGTAGGCCGTCATTGTAAATAAGAATTTGTTCTTAACTGACTTACCTAGTTAAATAAAGGTTCAATTTTTAAAATGCGGTTGGTAATTGATGGTGAGGTATTCCAGATCGAGAGAACAAAAGGACTTGAAATTGTGTACGTTACCACAATCACCCAATGAGTTATTAATCATGAGACATCCCCCTCCACCTCTGTTTCCTGGAAAGTTCTTTGTTCCTGTCTGCGCGATGAACAGAGAAGTCATCTAGCGACTTCTAGCGACTTCTAGCAACAAATCAAGGATCCCAATAGTGATTCTCTCAGAAAAATAGTTGGCAACACTGATCCTCACTCTGGATTCCAAAAGGAATTAAACATCACTTTGCAAGCCAGCAGGCCTGGTGTGGCATGTAAACCAGAAGTTTGCGACCACTGTGCTAGGGTATAACTAGGCCCTGAAAGAAAGGCCTTATGATATTTGTAATGTATTGTCATAAAAATATGCAAATAAAACTAGTAGAACATAGAGGGTTCTAACAAGCACCATGGGGGAAGACCAAATCAACCTATACGGTTCTACTTAGCACTTTTTTTCCTGAATGTATACACACAAAAAAATGTGTTCTAAATAGTACCAGATAGGGGTTCCTTGACTTGTAACCTTAGCAGAACCCTTTTTTTGAAGGTTCAATAAAAAACCACGCTTGTGTTCTTAATATCACCAAAAATGGTTCTGTTATGGTTACAACCCTGTTTGAGGTTAAATAGAACCCTTTTTTTTTTTTTTATAGAACCTCTATGGAGAAAGGTTCTTTTTAGAACTATTCTCAATCTGAAAGGTTTTTGTAGATTCTCTTGAAGAACCATACAGGTGTTTTTTATTCTGGTCAGCCATATTTTTTTTGTTAACATTCCATAGGTGTTATTACTGTGTTCATTGACACTTTGAATTGAGAACCACTGACTGATTTAGTCAATCGTTCTCAATTGACACAGGGCCACATGAGTCTTTACAAAACATCATCCCTGGTCGTAGTCATATACTGTATAACAGGGTTTCCCAAACTGGGGGCACATTCAGGTTTTTTGCCCTAGCATGACATAGCTGATTCAAATAATCAAAGCTTGATGATGAGCTGGTTATTTCAATCAGCAAAAACCAAAACATGCATCCAAGAGGCCCCAGGACCAAGTTTGGAACCGTGGTATATAACCTGTAATGGCATACCACAACATATTAGAAGAACTGGAATAGCACTCTCACTCAAGGTTGCAAACAAGAGCTGTGAGCAAACCATACCCCAAAATATTCCAATGAGCTGCCTCCCACATCTTATTAATAACCAAAAGAGCAAAGAACCCCTTTTTGTGAACTGTAAAGAACCACTGAAGAGCTCAAAGGGTTATTTGAGTCATTGTGGTTCCACATAGAATCACCACCCTTCACAAAGCGGAACACATTTTTTTTGTGTATATATCATTTAAAAAATGTAATCTTTATCTACTAGGCAAGTCAGGAAAGAACAATTTCTTATTTACAATGACAGCCTACCCCAGATGATGCTGGCCAATCGTGCGAGGCCCTAAGGGACTCCCAATCACGGCCTGGTGTGATACAGCCTGGAATCGAAAAATGATCTGTAGTGACACCTCTAGCACTGAGATGCAGTGCCTTAGACCGCTGAGCCACTTGGAAAGCAGTTTCACTTTCTGTAAATGCTGTGGGCTCAGGGTTGGTTTGAAGGCTACCAGGATCAAGGCCGATCACTACTGAATAGAAAGCACACAGCACATGCTTAGGGTTGTTTAAAGTGGCTAGTGATACACTTATTACATCAATTGTTTCATTATTAAAGTTAATTCAAGATGAGTCAATATCCTGTTAATGCAAGATGCCACTCAATGTTAGTGATGGCTGTTTAACAGTCTGATGGCCTTGAGAAAGAAACAAATTGTTTTCTACAGTCCAACCTTTGATGCACCTACATGACCTCGCCTTCTGGATGATTACAAAATGAACATGCAGTGGCTCCCTTGGTTGTTTTAACCTTGATGATCTTTATGGCCTTCCTGATGACATCGGGTGGTGTAGGTGTCCTGGAGGGCAGACCAAGACCTGTTTGCCCGGTGATGCGTTGTGCAGACCTCATCTACCCTCTGGAGAGCCTTACGGTTGTGGGCGGAGAAGCTGCCGTACCAGGCTTTGATACTGCCCGACAGTATGCTCTCAATTGTGCATCTGTAAAAGTTTGTGAATGTTTTTGGTGACAAGCCGAATTTCTTCAGCCTCCTCAGGTTGAAGAGGCGCTGCTGCACCTACTTCACCACGCTGTCTGTATGAGTGGAACATTTCAGTTTGTCCGTGATGTGTACGCAGAGGAACTTAAAACTTTCCACCTTCACTACTGTCCTGTCGATGTGGATGGGGGGCTGCTCCCTCTGCTGTTTCCTGAAGTCCACAATCATCTCCTTTGTTTTGTTGACATTGAGGGTGAGGTTATATTCCTGACACCACAATCCGAGTTTGTAGGCCGCCTCGTCATTGTTGGTAATCAAGCCTACCACTGTAGTGTCGTCTGCAAACTTGATGATTGAGTTGGAGGCGTGCATGGCCACGCAGTCATGGGTGAACAGGGAAATTAACAAAGAGGGCTAAAAACCTGTTTTCCTTTGTGGGGCCCCAGTGTTGAGGATCAGCGGGGTGGAGATGTTGTTACCTACCCTCACCACCTGGGGGCAGCACGTCAGGGAGTCCAGTACCCAGTTGCACAGGGTGGGGTTGAGAACCAGGGTCTTGAGTTTAATGACGAGTTTGGAGAGTACTATGGTGTTAAATGCTGAGCTGTAGTTGATGAACAGCATTCTTACATAAGGGGTCAAATCAAATCACATGTTATTTGTCACATACACATCTTAACAAATGCTAGGTATTCCTCTTGTCCAGATGGGTTAGGGCAGTGTGCAGTGTGATTGCGAATGCGTCGTCTGTGGACCTATTGGGGAGCTAAGAAAATTGGAGTGAGTCTAGGGTCAGGTAGGGTGGAGGTGATATGGTCCTTGACTAGTCTCTCAAAGCACTTCAAGATGACGGAAGTGAGTGCTACTGGGCGATAGCCATTTAGCTCAGTTACCTTCACTTTCTTGGGAACAGGAACAGTGGTGGCCCTCTTGAAGCATATGGGAACAGCAGACTGGGATAAGGCTTGATTGAATATGTCCGTAAACACACCAGCCAGCTGCCTTGCCTTGTGGAGGGAATAGCTACGCTGTTGGTATTCGGTCATGTTTCCGGTCACCGTGCCCTGATTAAATGCAGTGGTTCGCGCTTTCAGTTTTGCGCGAATGCTGCCATCAAATCAAATCAAATCAAATTTATTTATATAGCCCTTCGTACATCAGCTGATATCTCAAAGTGCCGTTGTGGACCTCACTACCCTCTGGAGAGCGGAGAAGCTTTTTGTACAGAAACCCAGCCTAAAACCCCAAACAGCAAACAATGCAGGTGTAAAAGTGGAACATTTCGGTTTGTCTAGGAAAAACTCCCTAAAAGGCCAAAACCTAGGAAGAAACCTAGATGTGGAACCGGGCTGCTGTCTGCTGTTTCCAGTCCTCTCTCTGGCTGTGACATTGAGGTAGAGATTATAACAGAACATGACCAAGATGTTCAAATGTTCATAAATGACCAGCATGGTCAAATAATAATTGGCAGAACAGTTGAAACTGGAGCAGCAGCACAGGGAGTCAGATGGACTGGGGACAGCAAGGAGCCATCATGTCAGGTAGTCCTGGGGCACGGTCCTAGGGCTCACCACCTGAGAGAGAGAAAGAAAGAGAGAATTAGAGAGAGCATATGTGGGGTGGCCAGTCCTCTTCTGGCTGTGCCAGGTGGAGATTATAACAGAACGTGGCCAAGATGTTCAAATGTTCATAAATGACCAGCATGGTTGAATAATAGTAAGGCAGAACAGTTGAAACTGGAGCAGGAGCATGGCCAGGTGGACTGGGGACAGCAAGGAGTCCTCATGTCAGGTAGTCCTGGGACATGGTCCTAGGGCCCAGGCCAGTTGTGATTGGAGCAGCAGCATGGCCAGGTGGACTGGGGACAGCAAGGAGTCATCTGTCAGGTAGTCCTGGGGCATGGTTCTAGGGCTCAGGTCCTCCAGAAGAGAAAGAAAGAGAGAAGGAGAGAATTAGAGAACCACACCTTAGATTTAACAGGAACAGTGGTGGCCCTCTTGAAGCATAGGGAACAGGACTGGGAAAGGCTTGACTTAAACAAACTGACCCAGCCCCCTTGCCTAAACTGCAGCATAAATACTGGAGGCTGAGACAGGAGGGGTCAGGAGACACTGTGGCCCCATCCGAGGATGTGGCCATCAATCCACGGTTTCTGGTTGGGGAATGTGGATACAACATCACTGATGCACTTGCTAATAAACTCGCTCACCGAAACAGCGTATTCATCAATGTTATTGTCCAACGCTATGCGGAACATTTCCCAGTCCATGTGATCGAAGCAATCTTGAAGTGTGGAATCTGATTGTTTGGACCAACGTTGAGCAGACCTGAGCATGGGCGCTTCCTGTTTTAGTTTCTGTCTATGGGCTGGGAGCAACAAAATGGAGTCGTGGTCAGATTTACAGAAAGGAGGGCGGGGGAGGGCTTTATATGCATAGCGGAAGTTAGAATAACAATAATCCAGGGTTTTGCATCACTCAATTAACATAAATGAACACTGAATAAAAATATAAACGTAAAGTGTTGGTCCCGTGTTTCATGAGCTGAAATAAAGAATCTTATACATTCACTCCAGAAGCTTATTTCTCTCAGATGTTAACAAATTTGTTTATATCCCTGTTAGTGAGCATTTCTCCGTTGCCAAGATAATCCAACCATATCACAAAGCATGATCGTATATTAAACAGCATGATCATTACGCAGGTGCACCTTGTGCGGGGGACAATAAAATGCCATTCTAAATCATGAAGTTTTGTCACACAACACAATGCCACAGATGTCTCAAGTTTTGAGGGAGCATGCATTTGGCATGCTGACTGCCGGAATGTACACCCGAGCTGTTGCCAGAGAATTGAATGTTTATTTCTCTACCTTAAGCATTTGGAGTTATGGTATGGGCAGGCATAAGCTATGTACAACAAACACATTTGCATTTAATCAATAGTCATTTAATATATGCCATTTAGCAGACGCTTTTATCCAAAGCGACTTACAGTCATGTGTGCATACATTCTACGTATGGGTGGTCCCGGGGATTGAACCCACTACCCTGGCGTTACAATATCCTTCTGTAGCTCAGTTGGTAGAGCGTGGTGCTTGTAACGCCAGGGTAGTGGGTTCGATTCCCGGGACCACCCATACGTAGAATGTATGCACACATGACTGTAAGTCGCTTTGGATAAAAGCGTCTGCTAAATGGCATATATTATTATTATTATTATATATTACAAGCGCCATGCTCTACCAACTGAGCTACAGAGAGATACCGTGACGAGATCGTGATGCAAATTATCGTGCCATTCATTCGCCGTCATTACCTCATGTTTCAGCATGATAATGCATGGCCCTATGTTGCGAGGATCTGTACACTATTCCTGGAAGCTGAAAATGTCCCAGCTCTTCCATGGCCTGCATACTCACCAGAAATGTCACTCATTGAGCAGGTTTGGAATGCCCTGAATCGACGTGTACAACAAGCGTGTTCCAGTTCCCGCCAATATCCCACAACTTCACACAGCCATTGAAGAGGAGTGGGAGAACATTCCACAGGCCACAATCAACAGCCTGATCAGCTCTATGTGAAGGCGATGTGCCACACTGCATGAGGCAACCGGTTGTCACACAAGATACCGACTGGTTTTCTGATCCACGCCCCTACCTTTTTTTTAAGGTATCTGTGACCAACTGATGCATATCTGTATTCCCAGTAGTGTGAAATCCATAGATTAGGGCCTACGGAATTCATTTAAATGGACTGATTTCCCTATGTGAACTGTAATTGAGTAAAATCTTTTAAATTGTTACATGTTGCGTTTATATTTTTGTATATTTTAGTTCTACTTGTGGCTTTTTGAATCTAAGATGGATAAAAACAGAACAACAAACCATATATCTCTTACCCCCAAATTAACTATCTGTGCTGCTGTTTTAATGATGTTTTAAATCAATCTCCTGGGGATTAATGCAAAAATGATTGAAAAATCCCAATGCTGTATGAAGTCATTTCTCTCTTCTCTCACTCTTTTTCTCCCTCTCTCCCCACATGGCTATTGGCAGCAGCAGACAATACCTGTCAATAATACATCTGCATCCATTATCTTGCTGTTCATCTCTCCACCCCACCCCTTTCCCTTCTCTCAACTCCCCCATCTCTCTCTATCCACCCCCCTCTCCTCTACCTCTCTCCATCTCTCTATCCAATCCCCTGTCTCCATCTCTATCTTTCTCATCACAAAATGTTGCAGATCAGGACCGCACACAGCGCCTTTGTGTTGTTGCCATGGATACCCGTTGCCATGCCTTCAGACCAATGTTGATATCTGGAGGCCTTTGAGATGTTGCGTTACTCCATTGTACTCTATCGCCGTGGGCACAGGACATTGACAGCCATTAAAAACTATCAGCTGGAACAGATCCAAGATGTATTCAACTGAGAAATAAGTGAGTTGGAGGAGAGGAGGGGGGAGAGGAGGGGTAGAAGAAGGTGAGAGAACTCCACTAACACACCGTACTCTCTTGAGCTGCTACTGGATAGATAGATCCATTCTGGCTTTCTACAGACTGATAAAGTACTATAACCCACTAGAGTAAAGTAGAATCATCAATAAAGGATGGTATACTGTACAGTATGTTGTCTGCACTCCTTGAAGTGGCTTCACTAATCAATGCAGTGAGAGAAGAGTGACATACAGAGGCAGTGTTGTACACAGCATCCACAAGGGTAAGGTTTATTATGTAAACTGGTCAAACACATCCATCTGCCACCATAAGGTAGGCTTGCCCTAGACAGAGATAGCATTGCAACAAGCCAGGAAGAAAATAATCAAACCATTACAGGAACTTTGTTGATTTTAGGACTTCTTCATCCCAACCGCAAACATATTAGCCTTATTTTCATTTAAGAAGCTATGATAGTTCATACATTTGATCAGGAAATGCTAAAATATACAGATATGATGACCCCTCTTGATTTTGGCCCACTCACTATGTGCACATGGTATAAAAGCATTGACACTGATCTGATGAGGCCTAGTCACTTGATAGACCACAAACTAATAGCCTAATGACTGATAGATAGAGGTGGAAGTGGCGAGACATATATAGCAAAATAAATAGGACAATAAAATAGTCATATTCAATATTTCATAGCGACAAATGATGCTTTTACTCCTGAGGAAATATACATTAACTGGTAGATTTGGTAGTAGACCTACACCCAAACCCAAAGCCCAACACTTAAAACAATAGCATTAATGCATTTGGTCATTTGGAGGTGGTTTAAAGACGACATGACTGTAAATAAAAGTGAGTGTAACACTGTCTGCGTTCCAAATAGCACCCTATTCCCTATACTGCACTACTTTTGACCAGAGCCCTATCGTCCATAAAGGGAATAGGGTGCCATTTGGGAATAGGGTGCCATTTGGGACACATACATTATCTATTAACCACCTGTGTAGCCTAATAATGCATTATAGTGCCTTCTATAACACTCGTAGAGCATTATGAGACTAGTTATAAGCATTCCTTACAGCTCGTATCTACTTATAACAACTACTGTAATTATTAGTCTATTAACTATGAATGGATACATACTGTGAAACACACGTGTTATAATCCCTTATTACACTTGCTATTCGTAGGCGATCAGTACTCATTTACAACAGCCTGTAAATGCAAAGGTGGCTTATACACTGTCAAGTGAGGACACAATAATTACTAACCAATCTACATATTTTCCTAATGATAAAAACATTGTTGCAAATATATACTGTATAGTGGAAAACCAAGTCATGAATATTCCAATAATGCAACAATTTGTCTTACAATAGTTACCGATAAAGCTGCCCTCGATCAGTACATCAAATTTAAATGAGGTTTTATAATCACCTGAAATGTTAAAATAGTGGAAAGCTAGCTCAAGGTATCCCAGTTACCCGTGCAACGTGGCTTTGATAAAACCATTAAGAGGTTTTATAATCACCTGCAATGTTAAAATAGTGGAAAGCTAGCTCAAGGTATCCCTGTTACCCGTGCAACGTGGCTTTGATAAAACCATTAAGGTATTATTTGGGATTTAGCTTGATGTATCATAGAAATCAAATGAAAAAAACAAGACATATATGTTGAAAGTGCAATTTAGTCCGATATAGTCCGTAATGTGTTAAACCTCATATGAGCACAATCATTAGCTGGTCCTGGAAATGTTACTTTAATAACATGATTCTAATACTCTGTATGCATCTCTACCAGAGAATATAATACTCTAGAGAGTAATACTACTATAGAGGGTATAATACTCTGTATGCATCTCTACCAGAGAATATAATACTCTAGAGAGTAATACTACTATAGAGGGTATAATACTCTGTACCAGAGAAGATAGGATAAGAACACAAAGCTACAGTATTCATGATTCAACTTAGTTTAAAACAACCCTTAAAGTGTCATAGAAACATAACTTCAAACCACAAATCACTTTCTGGCTGAACAGAAGAACATGGCTACTTAAGTCCAGGATGCAAAGTGCAGACTGTTTTTGTGTAACTCAAGTCCCTAACCTCTGACCCCACCAACCATGACCTCTAACCTCTAACCCTTGACCTTCTCAAGCCAAACCAAGGGGGGCACAAATTAAAACTGGACATAAGCTAGAGTCCACACAAAACAAGTCCATGCCAACGAATAATACATCATTTGACTCAAGTACAATACGAATGGTAGGCATTCAATGCTGAATAGCAAGTTATGGGAAAAAAAGAGAGTACAAAAATAGTTATAGGGATATAGGGGCTATGATATTGGAATTCACTGCAGCTTGCTGTGGAATGTTTAGTACTCTCGTTATCATCAGTATTCTTAACGATGGGCTCGTCAGAACGAGGCGCGGGGGCAACTAGCGTAAATCGACAGTAAACTTTCGGATTCAAAACGGTTTACTTCTTACTGTATACTATGCAGATAGTGAAGGCTGGTCGTCAGATGTTCTTAGTTCGAGAAAAGTGGGAAAAGTTACTGTTTTAGTGTATGAAGAATATTCCTGTCGTTCTGAATGATACTCTGGTCTTGCTATAACAGATCCACAAAAGAACCACATAGAATCAAGCAGCTTAGCATGATGAAACAGAATTAATTACTGCAGTAAACCAACTTTAAACCATGACAATACATTCACTGTGAGTGGGGAAATGCCTATAAACCCATGCTGAGAAACCTAGAGAAACATAAGGCTTGTATCGTGTGTCCACACCTCTAATAAACGCAGCAAAAAAAGAAACATCCCTTTTTCAGGACCCTGTCTTTCAAAGATAATTCGTAAAAATACAAATAACTTCACAGATCTTCATTGTAAAGGGTTTAAACACTGTTTCAATGAACCATAAACAATGAATGAACATGCACCTGTGGAACGGTCGTTAAGACACTAATAGCTTACAGACGGTAGGCAATTAAGGTCACAGTTATGAAAACTTAGGACACTAAAGAGGCCTTTCTACTGACTCTGAAAAACACCAAAAGAAAGATGCCCAGGGTCCCTGCTGATCTGCGTGAATGTGCCTTAGGTATGCTGCAAGGAGGCATGAGGACTGCAGATGTGTCCGTTCTGTGAGACGCCTAAGACAGTGCTAAAGGGAAAAAGGACAGACAGCAGATCGTCCTCGCATTGACAGACCACGTGTAACAACACCTGCACAGGATGGGTACATCCAAACATCACACCTGCAGGACAGGTACAGGATGGCAACAACAACTGCCCGAGTTACACCAGGAACACACAATCCCTCCATTAGTGCTCAGACTGTCTGCAATAGGTTGAGAGAGGCTGGACTGAGGGCTTGTAGGCCTGTTGTAAGACAGGTCCTCACCAGACATCATCGGAAACAACGTCCCCTATGGGCACAAACCCACCATCACTGGACCAGACAGGACTGGAAAAAAGTGCTCTTCACTGACGAGTCGTGGTTTTATCTCACCAGGGGTGATGGTCAGATTCGCGTTTATCGTCAAAGGAATGAGCGTTACACCGAGGCCTGTACTCTGGAGCGGGATGGATTTGGAGGTGGAGGGTCCGTCATGGTCTGGGGTGGTGTGTCACAGCATCATCGGACTGAGCTTGTTGTCATTGCAGAAAATCTCAACGCTCTGCATTACAGGGAAGACATCCTCCTCCCTCATGTGGTACCCTTTCTGCAGGCTCATCCTGACAGCATGACAATGCCACCAGCTATACTGCTCGATCTGTGCGTGATTTCCTGCAAGACAGGAATGTCAGTGTACGGCCATGGCCAGCGAAGAGCCCGGATCTCAATCCCATTGAGCATGTCCGGGACATGTTGGATCGGAGGGTGAGGGCTAGGGCCATTCCCCCAAAAAATATCCGGGAAATTGCAGGTGCCTTGGTGGAAGAGTGGGGTAACATCTCACAGCAAGAACTGGCAAATCTGGTGCAGTCCATGAGGAGATGCACTGCAGTACTTAAAGCAGCTGGTGGCCACACCAGATACTGACAAGTTACTTTTGATAGATATCCCCTTTGTTCAGGGACACATTATTCCATTTCTGTTAGTCACATGTCTGTGGAACTTGTTCAGTTTATGTCTCAGTTGTTGAATCTTGTTATGTTCATACAAATATTTACACATGTTAAGTTTGCTGAAAATAAACGCAGTTGATATGAGAGAACGTTTCTTTTTTTGCTGAGTTTATGTAAGGTGTCAATGTATAATGTATACTCATCAATTGAAATAGCAACTTCGAGCCATTGTCAGTCATCAACACACTTTCCAGTGCAGAGGTATAGGTAAAGCAGTGCTTAAATTCATCGTCGCTATCGGATGAAAAGCTAGTAACACAATCTTTGCCAATTTTCATGTTTTACATGTGCTGAAAGCAGTAACTTCCTTCCATCATTCTAGGATAAAGAAAATGTATTCAAAATACTTCTGAAGTTCCATAATTGTATGTTCGTTATTTGGAAAATACATTATAATTTATTTGTTCTGTTTTGGAGTTGACGTTTAGATCCGACAGCGACGTCATGTTGCATTAATTATAGGTCATAACAGTTGGAGCCTTGGCTTGTTTCTGAGTTAACAGTTCAGACAGTTGGCCAGCAACCTGAGTCTCTAGAACATTCTACAGTCTCTAGAACATTCTACAGAGAGAGCCAGGGTTGTCTAGTCTGTGAGCTACACACGTGCATGAGCTCAGAGAGAAACATGCACTAGCTCAGAGTCAGTTCAGCATGCCTGTCCACAGTAATTTGAAGGATAGACAGAAAGAGAAAGGGATAAAAGAAAGATATAGACCCACACAACAGCACACACAGAGACAAACAGACAGGAAAAGGGGCATCATTATCAGTTTGGACACAGGGATGAGGGACTGTATGCAATGCACCAAAACAACATTGCTCCATCCAGCTGTCATCAATTAGCCTATGTCCAATCGTTCAAAAGCGTGTTACTCAGTCCTGTCCACTCCTAGATCATGTTGCTGAGCTATTGTCCAATCCTGGAGGTTGTTACTGAACCACTGTCAAATGCTGAACATGGCCAATCCTAGAGCATATTACTGAGCATTGTCCAATCCTGGAGCGCCTTGCCGAACCATTGTCTAATCCTAGAGCTTGCTGCTGAGGATCTCTGACACCTGTGCGTTTGTTTGGTCGTCTGAGTCCAGATCCTGGGCTCTCGCTCCTTCATACCCCTCCTCTCCTGACCCCTCCTCTGCCAAAACCATTGTCACCCCTGCCCCTCTCTCCATCCCTCCCTTTCCCTCTATCCCTCTCTCCTCCTCTCCACAGCCCCTGTTCTCAGGTGACGTTTCCTTACACGGTTCCACAAAGATAGTCCTGATATGGGGCTTGGGCTCCCTCTGTCCCCCCCTCCGGCCCTCCAGGACACAGGAAGCATGACTAGTATATATCTCCCCCTGAGGTGATGGGAGATTCAGGGGCAGGGTGGTCAGGTCTGGGTCCCTCTGCCTGGTATAGACCCCCTCGGACAGGGACCCTGTGTGGCTGTCGCTGTGGCCCCTGAGCCACCGCTGGGGACCGCTGAAGTAACCCGCCTGGGCCCCAGTAGCCCCGTGGCTCCGGGACAGCAGCTTCCGCTTGGCTGGGGGGTTGGCAAGGTGCCGCAACGGGGTGAAGGAGTGCTTGTCCTGGGTCGTTTTGGAGAGGGAGAGACCCTCCAGGGTTTTGGAGCAGGATAGAGTGGTCTCGGGGAAGATGGGGGCAGGTGAGAGGGGTGGAGCGGGGGAGAGGATTTGGCCTGGGGAGAGAGAGAAGGCGGGGGAGGGAGGGGAGAGAGGGGAGAGAGCGAGGTCTTTGGGCTGGCAGATGCTGTACCTGGAAAATAAAAAATAAGATATGTTAGGTTCTATTCATGGTTGTCAAAAAGAGATGGGGAGAGGAAGATAGTAGAGGAAAAAAAGGAGATAGTAGAGGAAAGGAGAGAGAGGGAAAAGGACAAATCTGAGTGAAAGGAAGAGGTTTTCGTGGACACAAGTGGACTGTACAGGACAAGAGTGGCAACTCTATATCTACCCGAGCTTGTGTATGTATCTGCAGTACGTTAGGGTCAGGGTTAGAGGTTATTCTCGTACCTGAGCTTGTATCTGCAGTACGTCAGGGTCAAGGTTAGTGTCAGGGTTAGAGGTCGTTTTCGTACCTGAGCTTGTGTATTTGCAGTATGTCAAGGTTAGGGTTAGAGGCAATGTTCCCAGAATAAATATTAGCCCGCACAGGGAAGCTTCACTCATCTTTCTAGAGTTTTGCCTTTAGTTAACACTATCAATGTTTCGATCTATTGTGGGAATTGTGCTTGAATCAATGCAATATTAGCTACTTTCAATGTAACTGCATTTTTTACCATTGTTTCTGATGGTAGGCCATTCTAGTAGGCCTACATTATGATCAAATAGCCACAGTAGTCTACTTGACCACTGTTAAAACTGTAACATAAAGCAGGTATAGCCTCAGTGTTCACAGTAAATGCGCGCCGGAAGTTGCACATAACTTTCACAACATTCATATTTGCCAAAAACCTTTTACAGGGAACATTGGTTAGAGGTCATTCTCGTACCTGAGCTCGTGTATCTGTAGTACGTCGGGAGCGCTACCTCCCAGGGCGTGCACGGCCTGCTGGGATAGGTCCTGTGGGGGGGAGTAGAGCAGGTCCAGCTCGCGTGGGGACAAGGCTTCGCTGGAGTCGTAGTCACTGTCTGTCGGCAGGAACACCTCTGAACAACCGTCCTCATCTGACCCCAGCTGGGAGTCTGAGGGAGGAGACAGAGAGACAGATGGGTAAGAAACACACACACAGTCCATGTACAAAATAGCGTTGCACACAGACACAGTACAAACTATGATTATAGAGTGGGGGTATGTGTTTAGCTTATGATAAATACCATTCCTGACCTACTTCCAGTGTATTGAGAGTGAGGAGGTGGACAAATGTCTGTCAATATGTATGTTTATGTCTGTGTATTTCTATGCACTGCATCTATAGGTGTGAAGTGGCACCAGCGCCAGAAGGGCTAACACACCCATACGACCCCATCCTCAAGAGGAGCATCGTCATCATCGTCTTCGATGGACAGCCAAGACAGTGTGTGTCTTTCTCTGTGTGCATTCTCCTCACCACTAACATCCTTCCTGCGCCGTAGCTCAGGTGATGGTGATGGTGTGGGTAGGTAGTCCATGGTAGAGGATGCTGAGTCACTCTTCTGTGCCCCCTGGTCTGACTCAGGCTCGCTGGCATTGACCAGTTTGGTGATGGGCACACCACCACGGGGCTGCTTGTAGCGGGCACACTGCAGGGCATCAGTGATCCAACGCAGCTCCCGCCACATCTCATCCAGCTGCTGCAATAGAGAACAAAATGCACTCATTATAACACAGTTATAAAGCATCATAGTTATAGTTAGTGGATTATAACAGTTATAAAGTATCATAGTTATAGTTGATTATATAAAGCATCATAGTTGTAGTTGATTACAATAGTTATAAAGCATCAGTTATAGTTATAGTTGATTTTAATAGTTATAAATCATAGTTATAGTTAGTTGATTATAACAGTTATAAAGCATCATATTTAGTTATAGTTGATTTTAATAGTTATAAAGCATCATAGTTATAGTTAGTGGATTATAACAGTTATAAAGTATCATAGTTATAGTTGATTATAACAGTTATAAAGTATCATAGTTATAGTTGATTATAACAGTTATAAAACATCATAGTTATTGTTAATTATAACAGTTATAAAGTATCATAGTTATAATTAGTTGTAATTGATTATAACAGTTATAAATCATAGTTATATTTAGTTGATTATATAAGATATAAAGCATCAGTTAGTTGATTATAACAGTTATAAAGCATCATAGTTATTGTTCATTATAACAGTTATAAAGCATCATAGTTATAATTAGTTGTAATTGATTATAACAGTTTTCAGTCATAGTTATAGATAGTTGTAGTTGATTATAACAGTTAAAACATCTCATCCAGTTGCTGAAATGGAGAACAAAAGTCAGGTCCAGGTCAAGATAGCCAGGAGAAAGTGACACTAGTAGACCCCTGGATACTAACGCTGAGAGCTACGTAAGTACAGCAGCTTACGGTTAGCTGCAGGTTTCTATTTCTATTTCACTCCGAGAGGGACAAAACCATTCACACATTAAGCCTACAGCTTCACTAAATACATTATTACCACGCAGGTGTGTGTGTCTGTGTATAGGTGAATGTGTGTCTGTGTATAGGTGAATGTGTGTCTGTG